>NW_017259568.1:23295-38415 GCF_001594045.1 Atta colombica | reverse complement strand
ATATATATATATTGCGGCGAATTTGAATTGTAACCGATTACAATTGAATGTCAAATTATTGAGGCAAGCAATTTTAAAGACTGAAGATGACCAGATAAATGGTCGAAAACATTATAAATATATTATGTTTGAAATAAAGGCAAAGACATTCAACTCCTTAAGTTATGGCTCTGTTGTTACAGCCTTTGTTGATTATATTGTATGTTAAATATATAAAACCATATATTATCAGGAGATAATCTCGTCAAGTATATTTTTTATAGTATATAATATATCATGTTTATGAAATACTACATTACATTTAAGATTGCCAAGTGCAAAATTATAATAACATTGATGTTATGATATTTTTTAGTTTGTGTCGACCGGGATTACTGGCTGGGTAATTACATGATGTTCTTATAGCTCGAAAATTTTGCCTGAACGCTTTTTGTCGATGACACGTTTCAAATGGATATAATAATAGTCTAACGGTAAATGACTTTGTAGAAAATGTCAAGGTTGAATTCTGTCGATTCGTCTTCTATGATGAAATGGAAGTTGGTCCCTCGTCTCACCCATCAATAACGAATGGACAGATCCACGTCAATCACAAATGGACAGATCCACGATCGAATTAGGCAAGGTGGCAGATATAAACGCTCTGACTTGAAACTCCCACAAGATGCTTCGCGCGCAGTTTCGCGTACGCGCGCGTGTACGATATGCCGCACACACCAACAACGTACCTGATACACATTTACGTTTACGTCCCGATTGTTCACTTCACCGGAACATCGGAAGCGCTCCATCCGTTCCTCGCTTCGCTTCGCCTCGCCTCGCCACGAAATGAGAGCCACTTCTCGATTCATCTTTTGCTTCGACTAGCAATTTTACTTTCGCTCGATCGCGTCTGCACTGCACTAGAATGCTTAATATTTTTAAAACGCGATTTTTCAAAATATTTCATTTCTAGGAAGAATAAATTCTAGTGGGTAAACTCTCTGATAACATTACACAAGATTCGATTGGATTCGATATGAATCTTACGAATGAATCAACTACGTGTTTTTTTTTAATTTTAATTGTTCTTAAATCTAATTGTAACTGCAAATAGAGACGTATTATAAAAAGAAAGGATAGAAAGAGAGATTTCGATGTAATGTCGAAATGATCTACCAAGGCCCCGTGTGTGAAAAAATTTGTATATATATATATATAAAACTGTACATGAACAATAACAATAATTATATTAGAATTCTCGAAATTTAAACAATACAAAAAGATAAATATAATAGCCTAATGCTGCTGAGAATCAGCATCGATAAACGGCGCAATTATTTAGTGAATAATCAATACTCAGATATTGGATTTTAATGTCTTCTTTTGACCGTTTCGATTCTCTTTGAAATCCTCCTTAGCAAGAATGATATAAGTATAATATTAGCTCACATGGCCATAATGCCTAAGTCACTCGCAAATTGATAAAGATCACATATCTGAGTCGTACATGGACGTGTGTTCTAAAAAATGTGTGAATGATCTTTATATTTGATTTTAACAATTCTACTTTTTATATGTTCAATAAAGTGCAATGCTTCATGTTCCGTGATGATTAACAATGCTGGATCTTTGTTGAGTGATAATTTGCGAGTGACTTAGGCATTGTGGACATGTGAGCTAATTATACTTGTATCATTATTGCTGAGGAGGATTCCAAAGAGAGTCGAAACGTTTAAAATAAAGAAGAACATCAATCTAAATATTGATTATTCACTAAATAATTGCGCCGTTTATCGTTGCTGACTCTCTCATTAGCCTATTATATTTATCTTTTTGTACTGTACATGAATATTTGTATGTGACTGTCGAGCGACAATTGGGAAATTGTTACGACGAGACATCTCATCCTTGCATCGAGCCGCATGCCGCGCGCCACGCCGAATGGCAAAGTGCGGCGTACTTACGATTATTACAACGATAACGGTACACCATATAACTCAATTTAGATCTGATGCTTGCGTTAACACAAATTCCATACAAAATTCCCGACTGTGAAACCCTCATGTCACATCACGTCGCGTCAATCGATTTTCTTTGCGCATTTTTGTATATTCGCCGACAAAATTTAATTTTGGCCGACTTATAAATATCCTATTACCCATGTGAATTACTGATTTATATTCATTAATATCATTGAAGATAGTCGAATGTACATTCGTTATCTTGAGTAACTACATATTTATCTCGCTCTGACTCGCGTCTTCGCGTATGCAACATTAATATATAGATCACAGATATGTAAAGAATCTAGCCTTTTCTATTAAGAAAAATAATAAAGAAATGTGCATCTCTTCATTTTGCACAGGGAGATTACATATGGATCGAACCAATCTCAGGAAGGGAATTTGATGTCGCGATCGGAGCACGAGTCATCTCGGCAGAAGGCAGACGAATTCAAGTAAAGGACGACGACAATAAGGTAATTATTAAGGAATACATGTCATTAAAAAATTGTCTAAAACGCGATACTGCAACAAGTCGCGGTTTCGAGAAATATACAATAATATGCCATGTATTATCACCCGCGCATACATTTATTATTTGTATTTTCCTCAAAAGGCAGCATTTAACTATTCCATCATTAAATCATTGATGAGCGAATAATTCCGTAGGAACAATGGTTAACGCCGGAGAGACGAATAAAGGCCATGCATGCCACTTCGGTGCAAGGTGTAGAAGATATGATCAGTTTAGGAGACCTCCATGAAGCGGGCATTCTACGAAATCTATTGATACGCTATAACGAGAATCTTATTTACGTAAGTCCCTCAGCACACGATGACGAAATGCGATTGATTAAGCAAAATACAGGTTGATATAAGATTGATACCGATCTCACGACGATCCACGACTTACAGACGTATACAGGCTCCATTCTGGTTGCCGTGAACCCATACCAGATATTGCCTATTTATACCGCAGAGCAAATTAAACTCTACAAGGATCGTAAAATCGGGGAACTGCCACCGCATATATTCGCCATTGGCGATAACAGCTACGCGCATATGAACCGATACGGCCAGGATCAGTGCATAGTAATTAGGTACCACTCAAAGAGTCTCTTTCGAAGCGTATTAATGACGCACGACTTCAAACATCGAATTTTGTAATAGTCCGATTTTTGTTACATTTATCTTTTTTATTTAATCTTTACAAATGGATTTGTAAAGTATAAGTTTAAGTACTAAGTTATCAAGAAAAGTTAATTTATGTTTATTATTAGAGAAGAAGGAACAATTATTATTAAAAGTATAAACATTAACCATTCATATGAATCGCTTGCTTTTCTTTTAATTAGAATTGTTAAATAGAAATTCATTCTTATTTTAGTGGCGAGAGCGGAGCGGGAAAAACGGAAAGCACGAAATTAATTCTGCAATACCTAGCAGCAATCAGCGGAAAACATTCGTGGATCGAACAACAGATCTTGGAAGCGAATCCGATACTCGAAGGTGAATCTCGTGATAAGACAAATTCATATTTAAAGAGTTGATCGAATGACATTTCTTTTCTAAGCTTTTCTAACGTTTTCTAGCTTTCGGTAATGCAAAAACTGTGAGAAATGACAATTCCTCCCGATTCGGCAAGTACATCGATATTCATTTCAATGAGCAAGGTGTGATAGAAGGGGCCAAAATAGAACAATACCTTCTAGAAAAGTCACGAATCGTATCTCAAAGTTTGGACGAAAGGAATTATCATATTTTTTATTGTATGCTAGCTGGTCTTTCCAAAGATGAGAAACAAAAACTCGAGTTGGAAGATGCGTCCACGTACAAATATCTCATAGGGGTAAGTCGTGAGTTAGCACTAATAGCGATACTGACTAATAAATATAACAACGTTTTATCTTGTTCTGAAAACACGCAAAAAATGCACACACATAAAATCTAAATAAATATTTAAAAAAACAAAAATACATCGAAAAGAAAATATAGAAAAAAAATTATGATTTACATGAGCTTTCTTATATATATATACATACTCTCAATCTATGTGTAATTGTTATTATCTTTGTCTTTAGGGTGGCGGCATTACTTGCGAAGGGCGTGACGACGCAGCTGAATTCGCCGATATAAGATCAGCTATGAAGGTTTTGCTATTTTCCGATCTGGAGATCTGGGAGGTGCTTAAATTACTCGCGGCTTTATTACACATGGGCAACATAAAGTATAGAGCCACCGTCGTAGGTATGAAATTTCAATAAAAGATTTAAAATCAAATCGCCGCGCTAATAATCTCATAGTTGGAATTGGATGGTTTCAATTTCAATTTCTATGAGGTTCATTCGTATATGATGTGTTGCAGATAATTTAGATGCTACGGAGATCCCAGAGCAAACGAATGTACAAAGAGTGGCATATTTATTGGGAGTGCCGGTACAGTCTTTGATAGATGCGCTTACTCGCAGAACTATATTCGCGCACGGTGAGACAGTAGTAAGTATTTTTCCGTATATACATAAAAACAATATTGTTGGCTATATTAAAAATATTATCATATCGTAAGTAAATTTTTCGTCTCTTTCAATAGGTATCCACGTTGTCGAGAGATCAATCGGTCGATATTAGAGACGCGTTTGTGAAGGGCATATATGGTCGATTGTTCGTACACATTGTAAAGAAAATTAACGAGGCCATATACAGGCCGAAGAACAATTCCCGCAGTGCTATAGGCGTGTTGGACATCTTCGGTTTTGAGAATTTTAATCACAACAGTTTCGAGCAATTTTGCATCAATTATGCCAACGAAAATCTCCAGCAATTCTTCGTTCAGCATATATTCAAGTTGGAACAAGAGGAATACAATCACGAGGGTATCAATTGGCAGCATATAGAGTTTGTTGATAACCAAGACGCTTTAGATCTGATAGCTATCAAGCAGCTCAACATTATGGCGCTTATCGATGAGGAATCGAAATTTCCAAAAGTATGGGTGCTAATTTAGGAAAGATATCCAAAGTTGTACTTTGATCATTCTACATAAAAAATTAAAGAATTCACATGCACGCATGTCAGCAATTAAGATTGTTATAAAAGTGGCATCATTTTAATCTAATTGGCTATTTGCAGTGCTTTTAATGTGGCGTTTGTCAATTTCTAGGGCACGGATCAAACCATGTTGGCGAAAATTCACAAAACTCATGGCAGTCATAGGAATTATTTGAAACCTAAATCGGATATTAATACATCTTTTGGTTTGAATCATTTTGCGGGCGTCGTCTTCTACGACACGAGAAGTTTCCTAGAGAAAAACAGAGACACATTCAGCGCAGACTTGCTGCAACTTATTCACATATCGTCAAATAAATTCCTTCAAGCTTGCTTCGTTGAAGACATTGGCATGGGTTCGGAAACCAGGAAGAGAGCACCCACGTTATCGACACAATTTAAGAAATCATTGGATTCGCTTATGAAAACTCTATGCAGTTGTCAACCCTTCTTCATAAGATGTATCAAACCGAACGAATATAAAAAACCAATGGTAAGCATTCCCAATCCGCGTGATTTCGTGATTTATTTAATTCTGTTCTAATATCACAATGTCTTGCAAATACAATACTTGATTGCAGATGTTTGATCGTGGTCTCTGCTGTCGACAATTGAGATATTCCGGTATGATGGAAACCATCAGGATTCGCCGAGCTGGCTATCCTATTCGCCACTCCTTTCACGAGTTCGTGGAAAGATATCGATTTCTCATCTCGGGCATTCCACCCGCGCATAAGGTGCAGGAAAATCCATCGAATAAATCAAATTTATTAATCGTTGCTGATTACTTTGATCTACTATGTGTACTTTCTTAAAAAATTTTTTTAATTTTTATTTCTATTCGATCAAAAATTTATATTGTCATTAAATTTATATTTGTTAATTTCAGGTGGACTGCCATGCAGCGACATCGAAAATCTGCCACGTGGTGTTGGGTCGGTCAGATTACCAACTTGGTCACACCAAGGTCTTTCTCAAGGATGCTCACGATTTATTCCTCGAGCAAGAACGTGATCGCGTATTGACACGCAAGATCCTGATATTGCAACGTAATATTCGCGGCTGGGTTTATAGGAGAAGGTTCCTCAGGATGAGAGCGGCGGCGATGATTGTGCAAAAATATTGGCGGGGCTATGCGCAACGTCAGCGATACAAGCGCATGCGAATCGGTTACATGCGATTGCAAGCGCTCATCAGATCGCGTGTGTTGTCGCACAGATTTAGACATCTACGCGGCCATATCGTCGCGCTTCAGGCACGAGCCCGAGGCCACCTGGTACGTAAGATGTACCGGAAGAAGCTATGGGCCATAGTGAAGATACAAGCGCACGTGAGAAGGTTGATCGCGCAGAGACGGTATAAGAAGATCAAATACGAATATCGTTTGCACGTAGAGGCGCTACGATTGCGGAAGAAAGAAGAGCGCGAACTGAAGGATCAAGGCAACAAACGAGCCAAGGAGATCGCGGAACAAAATTACAGGGTATATAAATATTATGACAAATATAAATACTAATGAATTTTACATTCATTACTTTAACCGAAAGTTGAAGGAAACGAAAGTTTACGATAAGCCAATAAGTATCGA
Source organism: Atta colombica (assembly GCF_001594045.1). NCBI lineage: Eukaryota > Metazoa > Arthropoda > Insecta > Hymenoptera > Formicidae > Atta > Atta colombica. Next base: position 31,794 of record NW_017259568.1, on the reverse strand, counting down.
ATATTAAGAAGACTTTTCTTTCTCTTTTTCTCAGTAATGATTGTCTACCATCATCATCTACAGTGATTGTGACTAGCCTGCTCGCTATATATGCATAATATTGGGAATACAAATAAGTTTCCGCCGTTTTTTAATAAAAAATTAAGCATTTACTGTGAAAGAACGGTACATAATGTTTTATTCAAAGTAATGATCATCGCTAGCTACTATTTTCTCCCATCTTTCTGGTAGCATGTGGATACCGCGTCGGAAGCACGCTTCATCTTTTGAGGCTATCCAATCATCGATACAATTTTTGGTATCTTCATATGATATGAAGTGCTGCTCAGACAGGCCATGCGTCATCGATCGGAACAAGTCGGAAGGAGCAATGTCTGGAGAATACGGAGAGTAGGATAGAACTTTCCATTTGAATTAGTTTCTAAATAGGTTTTGACCGGCGCCGCAACATGTAGTCGAGCATTATCATGCAGGAGAATAATTTTGTCATGGAATAGTAGAGGGCGCGTTTTTCCTTGAGTGCTCGGCTCAATCTCATCAATTGTGTTCGGTAGAGAGCCCTAGTAATGGTCTCGTTCGGTTTGAGCAACTCATAATACACGACACCAAGCTGATCCCACCAAATACACAACATGAATTTTTTGCCATGAATATTCAGCTTGGCTGTCGATGTTGAAGCATGATCAGGGGGATCCCCATGATTTCCTCTTCTTTGGGTTATCGTAGTGAATCCATTTTTCATCACCAGTGACTATATGATGCAAAAAACCCTTTCGTTTATGCCTGGCAAGTAGCATTTCACATGTGAAAAATCGGCGTTCAACGTTTCTCGACTTCAGTTCATATGGAATCCAATTCCCTTGCTTTTGAATCATTCCCAATGATTTCAAATGATATGAAATTGTTTGTTGAGTCACTCCTAATGTAAGTGCAAGTTCTTTTTGCGTTTGGCACGAATCTTCATCCAATAATGCTTCCAATTCCGCGTCTTCGTACATTTTCGGCCTTCTGCTACGTTCTTTATCTTTGACGTCAAATTCACCGTTCTTAAACTTTTGAAACCACTCACGATAATTTCTCTCACTTAAGGCAGCATCACTATATGCTTCTACAAGCAATCTATGAGCCTCAGCTGCAGATTTCTTCAAATTAAAGAAGTAAATCAAAAGTTTCCGCAAATGACGCTTATTCGGCTCAAAATTCGACATTTTCGTACAAAAAAAAATATATGATGCTGATACAAAATCGCTAATATTTCAAGGTTATAGTGTTGCCGGATGTCCAATACATATGTCGTTTTACATCAAACAATTTTAACTATAGTTTATTAGTGGCGCCGTCTTTTGCAAACGGCGGAAACTTATTTGTACTCCCAATAAATAAAAAACATAATATGAGAATTTAGCCAAATCATATTTATGCGAAAACACTAATTGTCCATTAAGAACTATCGAGTTCTGGTATACTGAGTTCCTTTTAGCAAGTCATGATCGCAATTTCTATAACAATACGTTGTAAAGCAATGTGACATGCATAAATTTCAGGAGCGTATGCAAGAACTGGAAAGGAAGGAAATTGAGATGGAGCTAGAAGATAGGCGACGAATGGAAATAAAAAAAAATTTGATCAATGACGCGGCTAAAAAACAAGATGAGCCGGTCGATGATAGCAAATTGGTCGAAGCTATGTTTGATTTCTTGCCAGATTCTAGTAGCGAAGCTCCAACGCCGGCGAGAGAAACGTCTGTGTTTAACGTAAGTTGTAATAACTTGATCCTATTAATGAATTCATTTGATATCTGATTACGAAACGATCATGAAGATAGACTAGAACTAGAATAATAAAATAATTTAATATTTAATAAATTAATATTAGAAAATCTTGTTGTTTCTTTTCTCACATGAAGAAAACATTAATCTCTTTTTCTCCAATATAGGATCTTCCCGCACCAAAAGCCGATCAACATCAGGAGATAATTAGTCCAATTCAGATAGCATCGGAGGATGAGGAGGATCTGTCTGAATTTAAATTTCAGAAATTCGCAGCCACATATTTCCAGGGCAACATCACGCACCAATACTCTAGAAAACCACTTAAACATCCACTATTGCCGTTACACACGCAAGGCGATCAATTGGCCGCACAAGCTCTGTGGATAACTATACTTCGATTTACGGGCGATTTACCCGAACCGCGATTCCATACAATGGATAGGGACACGACTTCGGTAATGTCGAAAGTGACGGCGACGCTTGGACGGAATTTTATAAGGAGTAAAGAATTTCAGGAAGCTCAGATGATGGGCATGGATCCTGTACGTGGAAGTCTTTTTTCGTAATTTATAATTAAATTAATTAATTAAATTAGTATACTATAGTAGCGAAAGATTGCTACAATAAGATTCATATCCTTCCAGGAAACATTTCTCAAGCAGAAGCCGCGTTCCATCAGACACAAGTTGGTATCGTTAACCCTGAAGCGAAAGAACAAGTTGGGCGAAGACGTACGTAGAAGGTTGCAAGAGGACGAATACACCGCCGATAGCTATCAATCCTGGTTAGAGGCCAGGCCTACGTCAAATCTCGAGAAGCTGCACTTTATCATCGGCCATGGTATACTGCGCGCCGAATTGCGAGATGAGATCTATTGCCAAATTTGCAAACAACTGACAAACAATCCATCGAAATCGTCGCACGCCCGCGGTTGGATCCTGTTATCCCTCTGCGTCGGCTGTTTCGCACCCTCTGAGAAATTTGTCAACTACCTGCGAGCCTTCATTAGGGAGGGACCACCTGGTTATGCGCCTTACTGCGAGGACAGACTCAAGAGAACTTTTAACAACGGCACTCGTAATCAACCTCCGAGTTGGCTCGAACTTCAAGCCACAAAGTCAAAAAAGCCGATCATGTTGCCGATCACCTTTATGGACGGCAACACAAAGACCTTGTTAGCCGATTCGGCCACTACCGCTAGAGAATTGTGTAATCAATTATCGGATAAGATCTCGCTAAGAGACCAATTCGGCTTTTCTCTATACATCGCTCTATTTGATAAAGTCTCGTCCTTGGGCAGTGGCGGCGATCACGTGATGGACGCAATCTCACAATGCGAACAGTACGCCAAGGAACAGGGTGCACAGGAACGAAATGCACCGTGGAGATTGTTTTTCAGAAAAGAGATTTTCGCACCCTGGCACGAACCGACCGAAGATCAAGTGGCCACGAATTTAATCTATCAGCAAGTAGTACGCGGTGTCAAATTCGGTGAATATCGTTGCGATAAGGAGGAGGACTTAGCGATGATCGCGGCACAGCAATATTATATAGAGTATCATACCGATATGAACGTCGATAGACTATATACTCTTTTGCCGAATTACATACCAGATTATTGTTTGACGGGAATCGACAAAGCGATTGATAGATGGGGACACCTTGTCTTGCAGGCATATAAAAAAGTGAGTCTTATTTTTACAAGATAAAAAACAAGCATGATCTGTGCAAAGATTACGAAGTAAGTTTGGATCAAAGCGTGGGATGATATAATATAAATATCTCAAGGAGCGAGATAAGAGCAGCAGTGTCGAAATATTATTTTTTCTTTTATCTTCAGAAAGAAATTTCAAGTTATTTAATTAAAAGGCATGCGCATATGCATGCACATACACACATGTCTTTAAATCCTCTTAATTTTAACTTAATTTCAGAGTTACTATTTGAAAGAGAAAGTACCAGCGCTACGTGTTAAAGAGGATATAGTCGGATATGCAAAGTTCAAATGGCCTCTGCTGTTTTCTCGTTTTTATGAAGCTTACAGAAATTCCGGCCCGAACTTACCGAAGAATGATGTTATCATAGCCGTCAATTGGACCGGAGTGTACGTTGTCGATGATCAGGAGCAAGTGCTCCTAGAGTTATCCTTCCCCGAGATTACCACCGTATCTAGTCAAAAGTATGTACTTTGCTTTGTTTCGTGGATCACAAATGTATGTTATCATTAATTATTTAAATATAAGAAAAGTGACATTTTATATATAACTATAAGCTAATGGAAGAGAAACGGAGCTTTTCTCTTTTTCTGAGAGCAATACTTAAATTAAAGCAATATTTAAACATTTTAATGAAAAAGACAAATACGCATAGTAAAATACGATAGATTTATTTTTAATAAATATGTGATTGTTTAATTTAATACGTAACATACACAACTAATAAATAAATTAAACTCTTAAGGAAAGTTGGAAGCTGAATCCTTGGTATTCGCTAAATAATTCGATGTGAATTTATATATTGTACTAATTTATATATTGTACTGAAATGACCGAGATGTCTTGAAACACTATATCAAACTATACAAAATTATGCAATTTGGCAGAATTTGATACGCAGTAGTATATAAATTCACGTCGAATTATTTAAGCATCAAGGATCTAGCTTCGAACGTTAAATAAACGAAATAGATTCGAACGTTATGGACGAAATAGATTCGAATCTATTTCTCATAGGTTATAGTATATTCACATGAACGATCCAATGAGATTCTTATTGTTTAATATGTAATATAAAAAATTCGAGTTTTATAATGTTCAACTATATGCCGAGTATTACATTCTAAACTTTGCGCATTATTTTTCGCAGAACAAATAAAATGTTTACACAAACATTCAGTTTATCGACGGTACGGGGAGAAGAATTCACATTCCAAAGCCCGAACGCGGAAGACATCCGTGATCTGGTAGTATACTTTTTGGAAGGATTGAAGAAACGCAGCAAGTTTGTTATAACCTTGCAAGATTACAAAGCACCGGGCGAGGGCTCGTCATTCTTGAATTTTCAGAAAGGTGATCTCATCATTCTCGAAGATGAAAGCACCGGCGAGACTGTGCTTAATTCAGGGTGGTATGTCGGGACCTGTGAAAGAACGGGCGAGAAGGGCGATTTCCCGGCTGAGACAGTTTATGTTTTACCTTCCTTAACGAAACCGCCAAATGATATATTGGTACGTCAACGTACGGATTAGTTTTATTGATGAGAAATGTTGACATCTTCTTTCTAAACAACTCATCGATAATAATAATTTTTAGGCTTTATTCAGTATGGAAGGTACAGAGAATAGTCGCAGACTCTATCCGCAGCAAATGAATGGTGTGGACTCTCGTGATAAACCTCATACTCTTCTAGAATACGCAATCGATCATTTCCGGTAAGAAAGCTACAACATGTGTGTAGCATTTGATATTGTAAAGTAAAAAATGTGATAATATTTTGATTAAACTTGTCTTAGAACACCACCAAAGAGAACAATGTCCAAAACATTGACTTTAACGTCCGCGCGACGTGGACACACGGACGAATTATGGCATCACTCTAGAGAACCAATAAAGCAACCTCTTTTGAAGAAACTCGTATCGAAGGAAGAATTAGCTGAAGAAGCATGTTTTGCCTTCAATGCCATTCTCAAGTATATGGGCGATCTGCCAACGAAACGACCGCGCATTGGAAACGAGTACACCGATCTGATCTTTGACGGGCCATTGAAAAATGAGATTTTACGAGATGAGATTTATTGTCAGATTATGAAGCAACTTACTGATAATCGCAACAGATTGAGCGAAGAGCGAGGATGGGAGCTAATGTGGCTCGGTACTGGACTATTTACTTGTAGTCAGAGCCTCTTGAAGGTATAATATGTATAAAAAATTTTACATATCTCTCCCTCTCTACCTGTTTGCTAATATTTTATAGAATATTATCAATGCTGTGCTTCTTCAAAGAAAATTCACAAGCGTACATGGATATAATACTATTTTACATTGCAGGAATTAACTCTGTTTCTACGTACAAGACGTCATCCCATATCTCAAGACTCTTTACAAAGGTTGCAGAAAACCTTGCGTAATGGTCAACGAAAGTATCCGCCACATCAAGTGGAAGTAGAAGCTATCCAGCACAAAACTACGCAGATATTTCACAAAGTCTATTTCCCAGACGACACGGACGAGGTGTATATCTTATTCTTCATTTCTTCTATAATATCGAGGCAGTCCTGTAAATAAAATAATGTTTTTCTTTTTCGATTGTAACTATTGTAATTTCGGATTATAGGCATTCGAAGTCGACTCGTCTACCAGAGCGAAAGACTTTTGCCAGAATATCGCGCAAAGACTCAATCTGCGATCTGCCGAAGGCTTTAGTTTATTCGTCAAGATTGCTGATAAAGTTATTTCCGTTCCAGAAGGCGATTTTTTCTTTGATTTCGTACGACATTTGACTGATTGGATCAGGAAAGCTAGACCATCGCGAGACGGTAGGCATCTTTGCACTTTTTAATGTCTTTGTTTCCTTGTTGCGGCTGTATCGAATTATATATAACTGCATCGAAAACAGCAAATCATATAAATTTTTCTTTTTAATCTCTCTCTCTCTCTCTCTCTCTCTCTCTCTCTCTCTCTCTTTCTCTGTGCTATATTAGAAAATATATCAAAAAGTTTATTTTTATTCGAGAATTAATAAATATGCACATGCAGATTATGTTATCTATGTGCGTTTGTCAAAGTTGAAGAATAAAAAACTAAACATTTCGATATTTTTATGTCTGTATTGCACGTCAAACGTGCACAATGACATAAAAGAATTAATTTTTACAAGGACAAAATCAGGTAACATCGCTCTCTTCACCGAGAAGTTATTACTCACTCACGAAAAAAAAAAAATCAATCACAATCAAGTTAAATCGGAATTCTCAGTTGAAATAATTTCAAATCTTAAGAAATCAAGTTCAAATCACAGTTAAACATTTGAAATCACTTGAAATCATACAAATTCAATCATACAATACAAATCATTTCAAATTTATAAAAAAATCGAAATTACTTGATAGCCCCCACCTCCCCCCTCTGTTCTTGCACGTCACAATTCAAACGCAGTAATAGATATTGCAACGAGGAAATAGAAGCTTTAATTGTTAAAATTTCTATTCATACATGATATTCATATCATATATGTTTGAACGCATATATTTTTACATTAAACATTTTTATATTAGTATTATGTACATTATCTAGGAGTGTCACCACAATTTACATATCAAGTCTTCTTCATGAAGAAGCTTTGGACAAATACAGTTCCTGGTAAAGATAGAAATGCCGATTTGATTTTCCATTTTCATCAAGAACTTCCCAAATTACTGAGAGGTAAGTAATAGTCATGAAATTGTTTAATTCTGACAATACGCGTTCTACATAATAATAAATGATACATCGTATTGTATCATTGCCCTTATTGAAATATGTATAGGCTATCACAAATGTACGAAAGAAGAAGCATCAAGATTAGCAGCCTTGGTATATAGAGTACGATTCGGCGAGAGCAAACAAGAATTACAAGCGATTCCGTAATATTCTTCGTTACACATTATTTATAGTTTTGCAAAGGACAGACATTACAAATAACAAGAGAACTCTCTTTCGATTTCAGACAAATGCTAAGAGAACTGATACCAGGTGATTTAATCAAGATACAGAGTGCTAATGATTGGAAGAGATCGATAATCGCTGCCTATAATCAAGATGCTGGTAAGTAAAAAGCACAAACGATAAAGATTCGTTATGATGCATGAAAAAAAACTGAGATACTTTAATCGAGATAAATCCCAGGCATGAGTCCAGAAGATGCGAAAATTACATTTCTGAAAATCGTATATCGATGGCCGACGTTCGGCTCCGCATTCTTTGAAGTGAAACAGAGCACGGAACCAAATTATCCCGAATTGTTATTAATCGCCATCAACAAACACGGCGTGAGTCTCATACATCCTCAATCAAAGGTAATCAAGATGCGTTATTTTCTTTCACTGAGAAATGTATATGTAGAGTTACAAATAAGTATTATAAATGTACATGTAGAGAATTATAAATATTATTAATTTCTTAGTTTCAATGTTTTACGCATGTTGGACGCTATTAATAATCTAACATACAATTTATTTATTTGTAGGACATACTCATCACCCATCCCTTTACAAGAATCTCCAATTGGTCGTCTGGCAATACCTACTTCCATATGACGATAGGGAACCTTGTGCGCGGCTCGAAACTTTTATGCGAAACTTCATTGGGTTACAAGATGGACGATCTCTTGACCTCCTACATTTCATTAATGCTCACGAACATGAACAAGCAACGCACGATACGAATCAAATAGCAACAAAAGTAACGTATGTACAATTGAAATATATATCCCATGGCGCGACTGAATGTGCAAATACAAGGTGCTGACGATCTTAAAATTGCACACGAATTTCCCAATTTCATTATTCATGACCATACAATTGCATATTAATTTAAGTATATTATTGACGAATTCTGTTGACAGTATCATTTCATCATTCGATGAATTTATTTCTATTTGATTAATGAAACGTAACTTAAATTTCCCATTTTATGTACTTAATACATTTGTCTATCATATTGTTCATTTATTTTATTGTACACGACGTGAA
>NW_017259568.1:14335-23195 GCF_001594045.1 Atta colombica | reverse complement strand
TATATATATATATATAAAATAAAATATAGATATAGATTTAGATAGTATTGATATTATTTCCATATCTACCTGTTAATTTATAATTCATAATAATCTATACAAGAGAAATAACAATTTATATATGTACACAAGTTGTAGTTGATAGATTTGTACATGATTTACTTATGATTAGGAATTTTTCATCGCTTTGTATAAAATATAATTATTCCCTTTATTGTAACGTAAATATCATTGATAGATTCTGTAACTGAAATTCGTATTTTATTATCTCCAAGCAATTATCCACGCACTCTACGTACATGCGTGACACGGGCATAATAGCGGTTATGCTTAATATATTAAGGAAAAATAAATGCATTCGCAATAATTTTGCGAATCTATTGCCGATTATTCCAATGGCGAATGCTTGAAATATATTATCCGTCCAGTGAATTTATTATTTTAAGTACATGTGGCATAAGTCAAATTTTGAGAAACCACGAATTGTCGCAAAGATACGGTGGAAAATAACGCGATATATCCGTAGAACAAAAAGTTTCTCCAAATTTGTCTTGCTCTACAGTCTACAGAATATAATTTCGAAATGAACGCCTCGCGCAAGAGTATAATTACTATTAATTCGTTTTTATAATTGTGAATAAAGACGACCATACTTTCCACTAACGCAAAGTACAAGCGTTAATCGTGGGTAAATTCCCATGGAATGTATATATACCAGTGTTTCCCCTTTCCAACACAGATCTTTTCGGGAAGACATTCCCAAGGCGATACTATCTTACTTCCTCTCGAAGATGACGGTATTTCGATTATCTTCTGTGAAAAAAAAGAAGGTGAAGGATTCGAGTGTATATACATACACATTGTATACATACACATTGCACACATTAATGATTGAAAGCGTCGCATTTGCTTGGGAAGGAATTTTTTTTAATCACTTGCATATCTATTTACTATATTTACTAAAATTTTTTAATATTTGTTAAATGAAAAATATTAAATTTCTTCACTTTCATATTAAATTTTAAACACAATTGAATTAATTTCAAATTCAAAGGAATGAGAAAAAAGATTCACGCGACTATCGATACGTATGTATACGCATCTGTATTCGCAAAGAAGTCCCAACATTAGTTTTGGAATCGAGGATTAAATCAGGAATTTAATAAATATCATGTAATATAAACTTTCTGTTTATTCTAAATGTGTAGGAGCATAAAACTTTATATGCGTCTTCATTGTACTTATCGATATAACTACAATAAAGCACACATAAATATAATCTTTAAAATATTTTTTTCACGAAAAATCCTTAAAAAACGCTCCAAATTGATACAGAAGATGCTCGATCTATTTAAAAAAAAACCTCAAATATTATGAGTAAAAATCTTCAGATATAAACGTTGAGGAACAGGTTGTCATCACTATTATCATTCTAGCTTTATCGTTCATTAGACGTAAAACAAGTATGAGTATAATGCAATAGTTCTGATAGCACCCCGAACGTATCATTCGGACACAACATAATTTAAAGATCCGTCCACTCGTTCGAACATCGCGATTTCCGATATTCACATTTTTTTATAAAGAAAAATATGAAAACTATGGCAAAAATATGCCATATAAGTATCTAATGCTAGAGGAATTTTGTTTTGTTTACATTTTATTTTATTTACGAAAGTTGGATAATCAAAAATTAATTTTACGCGAGCATCTCTAAAACATCTAACGCAATTGTTACACCGGGATTCACATAATTGTAATCACAATAAGTGCTGTACGTACATTGAGATACTATATACATACAATACACACGCGCGCGCGCGCGCGCACGCACGCACGCGCACACACACACACAAACACACACACACACACACACACACACACACACACACACACCATCTACTATCAATTTCTGATCGTTTTCACAATCAACATCGATTCATGCACGTTTTCATTCAATGAAAGTCTATGCATTTATCATGCATCTCCTAATAAATAATGAAGAAACTATCATCGCACGCGTATGAATTTACAAATGTACCAAATGTCGAGGCCGTCGTGCGCGGGTTTAAAAATATATTACGTACCCCTATCTAACTTTGTACAGGATAAACCATTCACGCGAAGCAACGCTCAGATTTCGGTACGAGTTCTCAACGAGATTTTATAAATCTGTTTTTCTTTCTTTTTCTTTTTTTGAAATGATATTCTGTCGATAAGATAAAATTGATGTATATTAAAAAAAATTAGAATTTACGATATGATCGGTAATCAACAATGTAGCAAACAGTAAGTTCGAGATCCGTTATACCGAATTCCAAGCGCAGCAGCAGCAGCTTCTTTCGTAACAAATACAATGTTAAAAGCACAACCATCGTTCGGTGACCGATATGCGGATGTATAGACCAAGACTGTGTTACCCTTATTACTCGTTATTAATCGTTATTAACATTACTAATCATTTTGTATCTTTCTTAAAGCATTAGATGAGACGAGGAGGAAATTACAAGGGAAATGTTTCCCTTGGAGACATCATAGAAACAATTAAAACTTTTTTATCATATAAATAAAATATTACAATTTCGTTTGCTTTTCCCAAAAATTTCATCATCCGTCATCGTATACTCGCGACTTAGTCTATACACACTATAGCGTAAGCCGTTAAACCAATAGGATTGCTATGATAAATTATTATCTCTGTAAATCTGTATCTCAACAAGTTGCAAGTCTAGTTCCACGATCGTTTAGCACGCGCAAAATTCGATGCACCACATCGCATCACATAGGATGCACTGAGCGATACGCTACGTTTTCGTATTGTCCAAGTTTGCACCGCATCGCGCCGCATCACCATTGATTTCGAGAAATAAATCTTTCGTCAGATAGCGATCATCATCGCTCTCACTCTCGTCGTCGTCGTCGTCGTCGTCGTCGTCGTCGTCGTCGTCGTCGTCGTCGTCGTCGTCGCCGTCGTCGCCGTCGTCGTCGTCGTCGCCGTCGTCGTCGTCGTCGTCGTGAGACACGGCAGTAGGTCGTGTTACATCGTCCGTATCATTAATATATCGTAAACTTTGGTTCGCGTTAAGACGATTGTCTAGGAGACATCAGAGACCCGATTGCGGTGGTTGTCCATGAGTGTTCCAGGGCACGTCGGCGGGCATCGCGGCAGGTGGTATACTGGCTTGATTGTGCATGGCACGTGGCGCCCGCATAATCTCGTCGGCGGGCGGACAGTGCGGACGCGGTCCTGGCTCAGGCGTATAGGTAAAAGTTAGACCAGTCGCGTAAATGATGCCATCGTTGCGTACAAGAGAGACCGGCACTTGCGTCGGCTGACGTACCCAGAGCCACTCGCCACGAAACAGCGAGATGTCCGGTACGACGCAAAGCATGCTCTCTTGGCATCTGTACATAGTCTCGGCCTCGACGTCGCCAAACCAGACTTGCAGGTTTGGCGTGAAATTGTCGCCCGTTAGCTCGAGCATCGCGACATCGCCGCCACCGTTGAGATGCAGACTGTGGACCAGTGGTACCGGTGTCACCGGTGATCGTACCGGACCCATACCCTCGAAGAATTGGTATTCTGCCTTGTCGGTGCTGATGATGGTCCAGCAGGCGCCATCGTTGATCATCTCCTTGTTCGCTTCCTTTGGGCAAGGCGTAGCCTGAAATTGTATTATACGCTCCTGCGAGAGGCACAGATACATATGATCCGTGTCCTTCATATAAAAGGCACATTTGTGCAATTGCGATACAGGATCATCCGCCTCCAGACTGGCCATTTGTTTGTCTACTTTCCGAATCACCAGTCGCGGCAGAGCCATTCCTGTGACGGAGCATACCAGTTTCACGGTGCTGCCATAGTGGACATAACCGTCGCGTACTTGAAACTCCTCCGATTCGCTCTCGTTATCGTCCAAGAGATGAATGGTGAACGCACCCCATTGCGTCGAACTCGCGTGAAAATTGCCATTCTCCACGTGAAGGTAGCGCGTACTAACAGTCTGCGATCGCAGTCGATTGAAGAGCGCCACTTTCGTGCCACTGGCGATGCACAAGTCTGCGTTCTTCAAAGACTGTTTCTTCTTCGATGGCTTCGAGATGACTTTGATACGCTTGCTGTGAAACACGCCGATGTCGTGGCCACTACCATAAAACATTTTGACAGAGAGCATAAAGTGCTTGCGCTTGTCCGAATCAGAGATGTAAAGAGTCTTTGCCGCGCAATACTGTTTGCCGTTGTTCAAATCCAGTTGTTGCATGTCCTGATCCGAATTACCAATGCCGATGAAAGCGCACAGCTGAGCGCTCTGCTCACTCTCGCCTTCGCGCAACATTTGTTCCTGACGCATCCTCCAACCATCACCGAACAGATAGATACAGGGTGGCGGGCAGAAGAAACGTTTCTCATTGCCATATGATTTTTGCGCAACCTTGGCATGTAGGATTACAATCACCATGTCGCTGCGGTCGCGTAGATAACGTTCCATCGCCTCCCGGGTAAGTCGCTGGTCCTGGTGATCGGCCCTGTAGATGCCGGAGCCGAATCGAGGATAAACGGACATGACTGAGGTCGGCGAGGGCGGGGATTGCATACCGTGTGCCATCGTTGGCAGTCCAAATTGGTGTGGCATATTTAAAAGTCCGGATTCGACTCTCGTGTGAAATGAAATAACAAAATTGCCGTCGTTGACATCGATTTATATTATCCTCATCTTTCAAGCGTGTCTTCCCAAGCGATCTTTTTCACCTACGGTGAATTAAATTATCTGAGTGATATAAATACGATATATAAATATAAGCAAAATTATAATTATAATACAATGTATTATATATGTATGTACATAAAAAATCAGTTGCCAATGCAGTTAGTTGTGAGTGTTTACTATGATCTCGTGCAGGAACAAGTGCAATAATAGCGCGTAGCGTATTATGTAGATGAAGAGAATTGGAGATAATAAAAATTAGTATTGAAAAATAAGCGAAATTAGTCGTGTAAGTAATGTAACTCGATGAAAATCGAAGCCGATCGCGGTGAGTGAATAAAGACAGGTAGCGCTTTAAATTAAAAATAGTGCGGACAGAATAGCTCATTTGATTAATCATGTCTCTTTACATGTATGTGGTATGTGTGTATAAAACAATAAGTGCGGCGCGCGCGGGTGCGTAAGATTATAAAGATGTGTAAAAACTATATGTACAAGTAGACGATATCGTGACTTTAAATGCGTAATGTATTCATACAGTAGCGTCACCGTTAGTTATTCGCGCGATTAAGCATATACCAAACTGCATACAAATGTGCGCTCGTTCGAAGCTTTAGCGTGAGAAAGATTTTTGCTTTTTACTGGGGACGTAATTAACTCGAGATATCTTTCTTCAAACGAGCTATCAAGAATTGCTGGTCTTGGCACAGGAAAGAGGAAACAACGTATATAAACGTACATGCACGCACGTCGTGAGAACCAAGCCGGACTCATTTTTCCTGCATGAATTAAAAGCGCTTCTATCCATTGTGACTATACAGGTAGAGTTTATGTTTATACACTGGGAAAAAAAACCGTACACATCACAATTAATAGCATAATTTTTACCTCGTTATACAAAAGTTAGATTAATTACACGAAATCAACTGACGCTATGAATCAAGTATACGAGTTGTAGACAAAAGATTTTTTTACAATTTTATTAATCACCTACCTTATGGATTATTATACTATTTCTTTTTTAAACCCCTTCTTTTCTGTCTTCTTTAAAAATAAACTTTTCATTAAAATCTCTGTACATACATTCATGCTTTTTACAAGTTTGCTATTTGAATGGGAATCATCATATACATGTTTATATATACTACTCTTTGAGAAACACTTGTGTATCTGTTTCTACGTCCAACGTAGATTAACTTTAATCTCAATTCAATTGACTCTTCAACTCTTTCTAATTCATAGAAGAATTCTACGAATTGGAACAATTAAAATAAAGAGTGAGTTGAATCAAAATTAAAGTTAATTTATATTAAACTATTATAATCATTTATGTCTCCTTCTAGATGAATTCAGTCATATGGACTTGTTTGACATTGGATTATACTCCACAATACACAATTCTAATCTACAGGAGCTAATAATCATTTTTGGTTTTGACCAACAGAAATAATTTCTCATTGAGAATATGGATCAGAATGTAATAGTACGGTACAGTGACATTGTTCATATGATATCATATACATATATATAGTTTCTCACAAATTATATAATAACTGTTGTTGCTATATCCACTTATCAATATCCTGCTAATGTTATGATCTATAGTGTGCACAATATACAATGTTGGACAGAATAGAATAATAAAGTAGCAAAAGTTAATAAATTAGTATTGCAAATTGGACGCGAGCTATGATCATGCTATGAAAGTGCGAAAGAGAAAAGTATCTATCGAGTATTATCTCGTTTAATTAAAGTAATCGTAATGAAAATCATAGAATTTATCTAATGATGTAATTCAAGAAGAGTCTACAATCGTGTCTGATTAAACACTAAAAGAATAGAGATGCAAATGTATTATTCAGCAAGAAAAATTGAATCCAATGTTACATTGCACGATATAAATAGTAGAGTATAATAAAATGTGACTCACCTCACGTAATCCTTCATGTTACGATATATATATATATATACATATGTATATATCGGATTAGTAATTGCACCGCCAAAATGCACACGAAATGCAACGAAAAATGTGACACTGTGCTCTATTTTCTATTCATGCGGACTGCGTGTAGTAATGTAGTAGGCTCTTTCGCGTGCAAAGTGGAAGAGAGTCTAGATAATGAAAAAAAATGTGAAGCAAGAAGCACTTTTCAGTGGTTGCCGAAGGAAAGAGAAAATAAGAGGTGGCGTCTTTTGGACATTCCGAACATTCCGATCGCGAGAGAAGACACAAGACAACGTCCTAACCATTCCCTCAGCTCGGTGATGTCAGGATTGTCAGGATTGTCAGGACTGTCAGGACTGTCAGGCGATATCGTGGCTGAAGGGTTATGAAAGCAGGATCGATTGATGGCCGCGAGGGAACACGATCGAACTGTGACATGTGCGAGGAAGCCAGGTATTTTGTTTATTTACCTTTCGACGCGAGCGAGGTTACGATTACGATTTGACAAACAGATGAAATTTTTGTCCGGCTCGACTCACCTCTTCATTCTTGGCAGGGCGTCGAGAACAGCCGCGTACCCGCATGCATCCTCCGCGTGTTATCGATCATCCGGAGCGACTCGGGCTGCCAAGTCCCGGTGATTTGCGGCGATTGGCGATTCTTCACCACTGCTGTTCACCACGGCGCGGCCGCGGCGAATCCTTCCTTCCGCGTTCTCGCCCTCCCTCCCTCCCTCTCCCCCTCCCACCCTAATCCATTCAAAAAACACCTGTTCACTTTCCGAATTTTCCGAACAGTCCTACCAACCGCGGTTGAACAAAACACGACGGCAGCGTCTGTAGCGCGATGCGTGTGATAACTTGAATTACGCGCGTAACTTAAATTATAATTATTGAAATTCGAATCGGAGTGTCTTCTCCTTTTATATATATAATAGTGCAAAGTAATGTGTACAAGAGGCGAATGAAATCGGCTAACGCGACGCGTTCAAATCACCCTCAACCCGCGACTGCAGACGGATAACTAACTTGGAAGTTGGAAGTGTTCGGAGGTCGCCAACAGCGACGTAAGTGGTTGTATCATGAACGTGGCGGGCAAAGGAGAAGGGGAGCTTCGTGCTCTCGGCAAATTGAAAACAAATGCACCGTGATGCAGTGGTGTGCAAGCGACCGAGTTGTCGGACGTTATGCGGCAATGTTTACTCTGATGTATGAAATTTGCGCGCGAACATCGCTTTAAAATTTCGACGTTTAAAATTTCAACCGCGCGACAATTTCGAAAGGGCTCATCTTTATTTCGCGCGCGACAAATCGAATTGTATCAAATATTAAATCGGCGAGCCATCGAGCGGATGTGAACAAAATTAGATGTGAACGAAATTCGTAATTATACGAGCCCTAATTGTATAGCCCGACATCGCTTTCTAAATCATAGTTTCTCGATTTGATGATGTACACACTCTCTCTCTCTCTCTCTCTCTCTCTCTCTCTCTCTCTCTCTCTCTCTCTCTCTCATTAATCAGGATGACACTCTCTTTTTTCAAATGGCCTACGACATACACATGGCAGCCACGCAGATATATCACTGATGCTGCAGATTCTATTGTTTGTATAATGGCCCGGTCGACCCGAGCGCCTTCAGCTCTGCTTACCTCCCTCCACCTGACGCGCGCCGCTTCTCTCCCGTCGTTTCCATCCATTCCCCTTCCCCCCCCCCCCCCCCCCATGTAGCGGCGCCCCACGGAATTGCTGCCGCAAAAGGATGTTGGGGTTATCCAGGGGGGCGTGGGAAAAACCTGCTGTGGGAAAGAGTGGGTGGCCTCTACCTCACTCCACTTTTGCGATCATGATACGATATATATATATATATACGATATATACTGTATGTATGTATGTATGTATGTATGTATGTATGTATGTATGTATGTATGTATGTATGTATGTATGTATGTATGTATGTATGTATGTATGTATGTATGTACACACACATACATATGTATCATATATATCGCGTCTATTTGAAGCATACACGCGTGTCTATGCGTATCCCTGTATTACATATGTATATATGCATGTGTAACACTGTAATAATATTACAAGAGACGTGCAATATATGCGTATAATGAGAAAAAATAGATATAGATACATTAGAAGTCTGTTTTTATTCTTATCACTGGACAATTGCACTTTATTTTATACCTGTCTCA
>NW_017259568.1:9483-14235 GCF_001594045.1 Atta colombica | reverse complement strand
ATATATATAGAGAGAGAGAGAGAGAGAGAGAGAGAGAGAGAGATTTTGAAAACTTTTTCGAGATTTCGGTCGATCTTTATTCGATAATTATTGCAAAAGACTAATGTTACGCACAATTATCAGATGTCTCTACACAGAAAAAAAATTAATTGGTACAGCAAAACCTGTAACTTACTGCGCGAATTCAACATCTATAATTAAGAAGATTTGATGATTTAACAAATCGCTAATATTATTCAGCTATCAACTTTGCTACTTTAACATAAAAAATTAACTGTCTATATATTATGACTGTAGATTTGCTGAATCAGTATTTTCAGCTGTGTGTTTTTTTTTCTGTGTATTTTATAAATCTTTATAAATTTTTACTGAAAAGAGTTTATCATTTTCGGCTATTTTAAATTGCAGATTTATGGAGAGGGGGGGGGGGGGGCATAGATAAAAAAAGTTTGATCAAATTTTATTAAACTGAAATTGAGATGCGATCGCTTTTTAGACAACAGATTGCGTTTCCACATGCGTTTTCACATGAAAAATTATCGATTTACGGAAAATATTATATAGGTAATTAATTCTTTAACTTTATTTTTCGCCGAGACGATTTATATTTATATTAGCGCGGTCAAGAATTTTGCGAGCACAATCTTTCATTTTACGTGCGATTAATTATTGTTACTCTATTTTGCGTATAATTTTCTACCATTCTCGTGACTCTTTACATTTACTTGATGGCTGATTTGCTGATATAATTTTCAATATTTTTCCAACTCGCGATAAGTACGACTTTCCCATTCGAATAGATTCACCTGATGTCATTTCAGCTGTTTTCTATTTAATTTGTATCGTTGCATGTCTCTTCCTCTCTGCCTGATCGGCTGATTGTTATAGCAGTCCCCTGAATTGCAAAATGAAGGGAAAGATAATTTAAAGTCATCGAGAAACAAAAATTCTCTCTCTCTCTCTCTCTCTCTCTCTCTCTCTCTCTCTCTCTCTCTCTCTCTGTATGTGTGTGTGGGTGTGGGTGTGGGTGTGGGTGTGTGTGTGTGTGTGTGTGTGTGTGTGTGTGTGTGAGGGTGTGTGAGGGTGTGTGTGTGTGTGTGAGTGAGCGAGTGAGTGAGTGAGTGTGTGAGTGTGTGTGTGTGAGTGTGTGTGTGAGTGTGTGTATTGTTTGATGCAGGTAAACAATTACGAAATAACGCACCCAGCAAACGAGAATGGATTGAAATGAATTGAAATGGATTCAGATTATTAGACATATTAATTCACAAATGTAAAATGTTAAAATGAATATTTTTCAATCCTGAATGCACTTTTATTCATTTATAGGAATTGCAGGAATTGGATATCTCTATGCCTTTCAATCTAAAAATAATATTAACTTTTTCTGTGTACATACATTGTGAATACTGTCAGTCAAAATTTTGAATAGAAAATGCAGTTTTTCAATCTAATTGCATCCAAGTGAATCCAATTAAATCCAATTAAAAAAAAAGTATTCGCTATTTAAAATATGCATTCGGATAGAAAAAAGTTTCAATCCATTTTAATCCATTCTTGCTGGGCAAATATATATGTATTGATAATATTCAACTAGACTAATAAACAAAGAAAAGTTTTCACCCGTTATATAGAAATTAAATATATATCTGTGCGTTAAACGCAGCGACATAAAGTATACATAGATAGATGTATAAGGGATAAAATCGCTAAAATGCTAAATGACACTCCCTAATTATCGACTTGTGCAACGTACTATATATGGGCGCGATGTGTCCATTCTTTTTTCTATTTTTACTCCTTTAGGCTTGTTTCGAACGTAACTTCTTATCGTATAACGTCTTATATCGTTTCGTACGTGTGATTAATGATATGACGACGCGCCGTCCGCGCCGCAAACCAAGTTTTTACAAAATCCGATTCTCACGCTCTTTCTTTCTATGGAGACGCGAAGATACCAGCATGAAATTATACCACGAGCGTGATCTCGATACGATCTACTATTGTAATTATCGCGCGATTCTAATTATTATCGTTGTCTCTGAGGAATAAATAAGATGCGAAATAATGCGAAACAACGACGCATTAACTTGAATTAGCTGACTTCAAAATGCGTCGCGTAATATAGATTATAGATATATACATTTGATACGTCGCGCATTTTATATCTCTAACGTTTTCGAGTGCAGTGGGTTTGAAGTTTTAACCTAACCTAACCTAACCTAATCAGGTTAGATCGATGACGTCACATACTTTGACTTCTTTATTTTGACTTCTGATTGGACGAGGTTAAAGCTTATTCTACAATGTGTTCTTTGTTTCCTGTTCCTTGTTTTTTACCTTTTGCTTTTTTTTTTCAACCGTTTTATCAATAATATTTCTTGTTTCTTTCAAAATTCGTTAACTTTTTGTTTTATTTCAGGCGATATAAAACAAAAAACTGGATAAGAAGCAAAAAGACAAGATGTAAAAAATAACAAAAGGAAACAAAAAGCACATTGTAGAACAGGCTTAAAAGGTACGATACTTTCGAGTATCCAAACACGAGATCTGTTTTCTGTGGCTGAACTACACTTGTTGTGTACACTTTTGGAACTTAAAGTGAAATAGATATATATAAATAGATGTTTGTTTAAAGCGAAAAAGAAAGTTCTAGAATAATTTAGTGCAGGAACAGAACAATTTATTTTTTAATTTTGATTAATCTAACCTAACTGGGTTGGGTTCAAACCCATTGTATGTACATACTCGAAAACTAATAAACAATGCATGCATTTTTTCGCTTTACGATCGCATTACGATCGTTAACAGAAAGATATTTTTTTGATGTAAATTAATTCTTCGTGTCTCCAGTGGAAAAAGAAAAAAAAAATAGGCGCAAATAGGCTGCGGCGAGAGTCAAGTTGAGTCAAGTACAGCTGACTGCGTAAGTGCTGTAACATAACAAGCGTTTGCTGTTTGCTTCCTTCGTCAGCTGATTGCAGCTGACTGCGAACAGTGCGAACTACATGAACCGTTCAGTCGGTTCGGTGTTCGCCGACCTAACTGACTCGACTTTACTGAACGCCTGCGGACGTTAAAATATTAAACGCGTGCTTTCACGCGTGTGTTCTATATTCTTGTGGATGACATCATCGAATCATGTAAATATGAGTAAAGCTGATTCTATAATGAATTGGTAATCGGAAATCTTAAGTCTTAACCAATTTTAACCTAAATAAGTGACTATGACTTTTCGCATCTATTAATTATTAATTGTACAGCGAGATGTTTAATTCGACTAATGGGAAGGAATAAAGTCGAATTTGGTCAGTCTTAAAAAAATTGGTAGTCGTACAAGTTGGCTGATGATCACCTTCACCGATTCACTGATAAGACTTAGGATTACTGATTACTGACTCATTGTAGAATCAGCTTAATGAGTTAACCGTGTATTTTCAAGTTAATAATTGAAGATGATATCAGTTGAAATTTTTGTAGACAATGGAAGAAAAATGTATCAGGAAAACGTTCGCATATCTTTCAGTATGACATATGCATATATTTCCCTATCGTCGCAATCTATAACATAATGGGAGTATATGGCTTGTGGAAATTGCTCGAAGCATCCGGAAAGCCAGTACCCTTAGAAAGCCTCGAGGGCAAAGTCTTGGCAATCGGTGAGTTTCAAGATACATACATACATACATACACACACATATACATATATACATACATACACACATATACACACACACATATATATATGTGTGTGTGTGTGTAATAAGGTTTATCACAAAAGCTTAAATATAATTTTAATTATATTTTCATTATAATATAAAATGATAAACTTTACGATGATGTGATGTATCTTTTACAGATATATCAATATGGATATACCAAGTGTTACAAGGATACCAAGATCATCATGGAGTTTCTAGACCTAATGCCCATTTGCTTGGATTATTCACTAGGATATGCAAACTTCTGTTTTACAAAATTAAACCCGTTTTTGTCTTTGATGGAGGAGTACCCATGCTCAAGAAAAATACAATTGTAAATATGCGATAGATTATATCCTTTTCAATTGATTATATATTAACAAATAATTAATGATTTCTAACTCATATATTTAATGAATAAAGAAGATACAGTTCATTGTATGAAATTTTAAACTTTTGCACTATGCATTTACGTACAAACTAAACTGTTCTTCTATCTTGATTATAATATTGTTCGTACTTAATTAGCTCACCGTGGGAACCAGGTAGTGAGAAAAGAGCCTTCTCATTCTTTTGTGTTTGCAGGTCTCGCGCAGGAAGCAGAAATCTACTGCCATGAGTAAGGCGCAGAAAATGAAGGCACATTTGATAAACAACTTGATAAAGCACACAGTTGTAAAAACTGTTCTTAATAAAGATTCCAAGGATCAAACTAGTAAAGCGATACAAATAACGATAAATACGCAAACCAACGAAGATATGTTTGCTCTACCTGATATGCCTAGCGTTAGCAACTTGCAGAGTTACATTGATGACGATCAAGACGATTCCGATTCTCATGTCGAACTAAGTCCACGAAAGCAATCCAAATGGATGGGAAACATACATAATGTTGACGTAACCAGTAACGAATTTAAAGCATTACCTGCAGATGTCCGTTATGACATACTCACTGATCTTAAAGAAACAAGAAAACAAAATTCCTGGGGTCGTTTATACGAAATGCCTCAAGTATGTACAAATGTAAAACAATACCTAAACACTATATATATAT
>NW_017259568.1:0-9316 GCF_001594045.1 Atta colombica | reverse complement strand
ATATATATATATATGTGTATGTATGTATGTATGTATGTATGTATGTATGTATGTATGTATGTGGGAGATACAGATGTATATCATGTTCGATGTAGGAATCACAAGAGTTCTCAGGCTTCCAGTTGAAACGTTTGCTTAAACGTAGACATGTGCAAGCATCTTTAGAATCCGCTGAAAAGGAAATGGGTGGAAAGACACTTACATTGGAAGAGTTGGACAAGTTACTGACTGAACAAGGTATTGATACAAAGAGTAGAGACGCAGCTTTTCGAGTAGCCATGGATAGCATAACCAGATTAATTTATATCAATGGTACGTGCAATAAATGTTGAAATATCATTAATTGTTTCTTGTTATACATCATGATCTATTTAATAATGAATTTTACATTATTTCATGCAGACAAAAACGCGTTAGCAAAAAAATCTTTTATAAACGAAACAGAGTCGAACAAAAGTGATACGTTACAGAATATAAATGAAGAAATTGAACCTGTTGCTGGTCCAAGTAATCCTATGCCAATCACAGAAAATATTAATGAGTATGAATTAAACGATTCCGATAGTGAGAACAATGTGTCAATCTATGATGATGCTCTACCCATTGCAGAAAACATAAATGAATACACATTTGATAGTGAGTGGGAAAATGATATAAACGAATCATTGACATTATTAGGAAAAAATATGATAAATCCTGCATTAACATACATGTTAGAATATAGCGATTTATCTCAGAATCAAATTATGCAACTTATTAAACATAATAAGGATGAAAGTTGCAAGACGGTAAGCAAAAACATTAAAGATACTACAAAAAGAGATATTTACATAGAATTAGCAAAGCCAGATGATAAATCGATATTAACATTTCCTGAAAATTATGAGCAAGTTTTGAAATCCGTAGAATCACAAAGTATGAAAGACACATGCATATCTAAAGAGAATATAGCCGATGAATTAATTTCAAGTAGTCCAGAATCGGATAATCTCACTCAAGTTAAACCATTGAAGAATAATGTCAAGCCTTCAAATATTACTATTACATCTGATGTTTTAAGTTTGGACAAAAGAATATCTAACAAACATTCTCTTGCCCAAAAATCTAACAATGTAATTCGAATAGATACATCTGAATCCGATTCCGACGATTTCGTTGAAATTCAAGATATTCCGGTACATGATATGAATACTTCAAGAAATACTATGAAGAAAAAAGATATCGAGGTAACTTTCAAAATCGATAAAAAATTAGAAGATGATATATTTACCGATATATTTAGGGAAATGAATAAAGAGAAGGTTATATCAGTGAGTTCGGAGCAAGAACAATATGTTGATATGATAAATGGAGAACAGCAAACACAATTAATTTCTGAAAACAGTAATGAAGATACTCCTATCTTAGATACTATATATGAAGAACCAATCAAAGAAAAAACAAAAATTAAATTGCCAGAAAATATTGAATTAAGCAAGAATATACTGGATGATGAAGACATAATATTTGACAGCGAAAACTCGAGTAAGTCGATCGAGCATAATACGGATACGCTTACTCAAGTTAATCCTTTAGATGAATGTATACAGAAAAAATCACAAGTGTTACCTACTAATAAAGAAGATTTGATAGAATTGAAAGTAAGTTTATTATAATATTATTTCTATAAACAGGTGGATATAATTTTATTGTATTTATTTATCTGATACGATTATGTAATTACAGGGACAATTAGAAGATCAGCAGGAAGAACTTGCGAGAGACATTGGCAAATTCGAGAGACAAGCTACCAATATTTCTGAGCAAATAAAAACCGATGTACAGGTATATTTGAAAGTGTATAGGCAGCTATGTGTGTTTGATTATAATATATTCGTTGTTGCATATATTATATTATATCATTTATAGGATCTATTACGTTTATTCGGAATACCATACATAATAGCTCCCATGGAAGCGGAAGCACAGTGTGCATATTTGGAACAGATTAAACTAACCGACGGCACAATTACAGATGATTCTGATATCTGGCTTTTTGGAGGTCAATGCGTATACAAGAATTTTTTCAATCATAACAAAAGAATGTTGCGATTTCGTGCCTGTGATATTCAACATCATTTTAGTAAGTACTGATAGATTCTCATTGTTGTCTTTAGCTAAAATAACAATAATATAATATAATATTAATTAATATATGTGTATGTTATTTCTGTGAAGAAATCAATTATTATAGATCTAACAAAATAATTATATATCACAGAACTTAACCGCAATCAATTGATACAATTGGCCCTTTTGGTTGGTAGTGATTATACCACGGGAGTGGCTGGCGTTGGACCAGTTACTGCGCTAGAAATATTAGCCGCATTTCCTGCCGATGGAGATAACGTATTACATGGATTACATAATTTTTGTTCGTGGATAAAGAAGGGAATGTTTGCTGCTCCTGGGAAAACAGGCTTACGCAATAAATTGCGAAGCCTGAAATTGAACAAAGGTAAGCAGTAATTTCACTTAAATTAAGTGATAAGGATGAGTAAAAATAAGTGATTATAAGTAACTGATTACTTGACAGATTTCCCAAATCAAGCAGTTGTCCAAGCGTATCTTTTTCCTACGGTTAATGAGTCGAAAGAAACTTTTACCTGGGACAAGCCGAACGTTGTGCTTCTCTGCGACTATACCAGGCAGAAATTTGGATGGACAAAGGACAAGTTTGATAATACAATGATACCGGTATTGAGGAGAATGAAAAAAAACAAGAATCAAAAGTTATTAGATAGGTACTTAATAGCGAAAGCGTCTCCGCGCTCGATTGAATCAAGCTTAAGTAAGAGAGTACAGAAGGCTTTACATAGACTGAATAGTGACGATGTAGAGACGGATAGCAAACCTCGACTTAAGAAAAGTAAAAAAGACGCTGTCCAAAAATCGAATAAAGAAAAGAATTCAGAATTTGAATTTATTGAACTTGAGACACCGACTGATGAGATTAAATCTATCCATGAAAGAGAGAGATCTACTAAAGTCATTAATAAAGAGAAATATAACAAGGAATATATACCGCAACGAGAGAAAGATAAGAAAAGCGCATTAGAAAGGAAACTGCATGCTATAGAAATATTTAGGAAATCAAAACAAGGTTTAAGTAAAACAAAAAAAGTAAAATACAAAATTCGAAAAGTCAAGGAACAGGCAGAACTATCAGAAAGTGATAGCAACTAGATTTATTTGATAAGAGAAATGGAAAAATGCACATTTTTATCAGATTATATTATACACTTTTTTGAAAGGTGTTATTTAAGTGGTATGTTGTGCGAGCGCGTGTGTCATTATTGTAAATGTAAAATATTTATCCACATAACCTCTCTAGTAATGGCGTAGCTAGTAATGGCGTAATAGGCTAAGAATTTTGTAAATTTTTCTTCATAATTTAATGATCATGCTTTCCATTTTTTATACAAGTTGACACAAACATTATTCTATCTTGTTTAACATTCGGAAAGTGTTGTTTAACATTCGGAGAGTGTTGTTTAACATTCGGAGTAACAAAGACAGAAAGACATTTTTGTCGACTTATGCCTGCCTTTTTCCTCGTTACTGGTTCCCACAGCGACACGCCAGGATATGGCCAATATTCAATGTAGGGACGTAGTAGAGGGAATAGAATCCCAAGAAATAGGAACACTCCACACACACACGCGCGCGCGCACGCACGCACGCACGCACGCACGCATCGAAAGAGTCCAGCAAACGAGAATGGATTGAAATGAATTGAAATGGATTCAGATTTTTAGAAATATTGATTCAAATGAATGCATTTTTATTCATTTAGAAATTGCATGAAGCATATTTTTATGTCTTTCAATCTAAAAATAATATTAGCTTTTTCTGTGCATTGTGAATACTGTTCAATTCAAAATTTTGAATAAGAAATGCAATTTTTCAATTGAATCCAATTAAATCCAAAAAAAAATATTCGCTATTTTACGCATTTTGGATAGAAAAAAAATTTCAATCCATTTTAATCCATTCTCATTTGCTGGGAGGGGCACCGGTGACAGAGTGATGGTTTAACTATTTGTATATTCGCAGACCAGAGGAAAGCCAATAGAAGTCGGCATAATTTTGGAGTAGGTAGATTAACCAGACATTCGGGGAATTTATTACGAAGGTAGTTAACGATTTTGTTAGCTTTAAGACTATCTATTGACAGTAGAATATTACGTGATTAATACCCTGACGAGAATCTCCGCAAGGAGAGCTTATAATATTCTTTCTATAGAAACTGTATTGAAGATTATAGTGATTGGATCTTATGCGATTGATGATAATTTCCTCTCTTTTGAGCGATTTTTGAGAATATCAGGAATTAACAGCGAGGCTTGAATAATATTCTGCGTAAAGCTGCCCTTTGAGAAAGGCGAAGAATTTCATGTTCTTATTAGAAACTTAGAATATGTGGAAATCCGCGTATGGGATGGAGTACTGTGGACGATCACCGATGTACAAGCATCCTTGGCAAGTTGCTCTGTTATTTCATTTTCAACAATGCCTTTATGGGAGAGTACTCAGAAGAGGGTCACGCTGCAATTTTCTTGAAGCATTGTCCAAAGCTGATATTTAAGCAGGGTGGTTGCTTGTACCAGAGTTAATGTGATTGATTGCCTCTAACACGCTTCTCGAGTTCGTATAGATAATGATATCAGAGCAGCTATGTTCTATAGCCGTGCGCAAAGTCTGATCGCCCAAGCTTCGGCCGAGAAGATGAAGGTTTCAGGCGGTAGCCAATACATAATATGATATTGAGTTTCGAGGAATGGATGCCGGCATCCGCTGCCATATTGTCCCATATTGTGCCATAGTTTAGATCTGTCAGTGTAGAATGTGATAGGATAAAGTAAATTTCGATGTTCTAAAAGCGAACTTAGCTTGGAAAGTTACTGGAGGATTAGAACTATTGATCGAGGACAATCATTGAAGGAATAGATAAACAGATGGAGATAGGGTAATTATAAGAGAAAAAAAGGAGGAATATTTAAGCGATAGATGCTAATGTTTACATATTTTTGATCTGCAGCATAGACGCGCAGACCCGGAATTTTCCTAAGAGCATCGGCCCGTTTGCAGGATTATATGTAGCATTTTCAATGGTTTTAAAACTGTCGAGGACCAAGTTATCAAGGATAGCGAGGTTTTTATATAAGAATTTGAAGATGAGATAGATGAAGCGAATGTGAAGAGGGATTTCTTTTAATTCCACAAGGACGTTTGTAGATGTAGAAGATTCTGTAACCACCCACACATCGAAGAGCCTTGAATTGTCGTCTTTGAAGTTTGAGGAAGAACCTTTGATGATCCTTTAGCTAATAAATTTGACTGCCATATTCGATTGAACTATGGAAGACTATGCGATATATCATCAGGAGTTGGTGTGGATGGGAGCCCCACCAAACCCCAGCCAGGAAATAAATAATAGTGCTAATAACCTTTGAGTCTTTCTGAATGAAGTATTTTAAGTGCATTTTACTGTTGAGAATCAAGGATAACATTCAAAAATTTTGTTGATTTGACCAACTGCAAGTCCTGTCTATTGATGTGAAGAGGTTTGGACATGTTCAGCTTCTGTTTGTTTCTGGCGAAAACCATAAACTTGCTGGGAGACAGATCCAGTCCACGGTCTCTCAAGAAGGAGAAAAATTTGTTGAGCATAGCCTGTACCGTGATTCTAGCTTTATCTGTGTTGCTATCTGTGGAGAAAACAACAATGTTGTCAATGTATTGTAGAATGTGAGCGCCTTCGTAGATGCATTGAGTGATATCCTACGTAAATATTAGAGAGAAGATGACTTAACGCAGAACCCTGGGGGGGGGGGGAGGGTGCTCTTGAAGGGCCCTTTGAGTAGACCGTCCTCTACTGAAAAGATGTGACGTTCATATATTATATTGCTGCCGATAAATCTTCTAACTCAGGCCAGAATTCCCCATATTCATCAAATCATCAAAGAGGATTGATGGGATTACATTGAAGACTCCTGTGTCGAGCAAAGCGCATACAGTTTTTTTTCCGCGAAGCCGATATAAATATGGTTTGTTAAACTAGATTGTTAGACTAGATTGTTGGCACAACAATCGTCGACATCGTCTTGGTCTAAAACTCAGTTGGAAACGAGATAGAATGCGCTCTGATTCGATGAATCACCTTAGTCGAAAGTAGATGACTTTTTTCAAGATTTTTAATAGGCAGGAGATAAGCGAGATGAGGCGGAGGCCCCTCCCCCCTATTTTGATAAAAATTGTAAGAGATTATCGTCAACTTTCTGGGAAGTCGTCTTCCGCAAAGAGATCGTTTTTGAAAAGCCTTGATGAGCCCAAATCCTAATAATAGATGTATTCCTATCAAAGCTATTGCAAAATTTCTTCTATCTTTTCCTTTTGATTAATTTGAGTACACTTGGTACACTGAGCAACTACTCTCTTGTAATTGATATAAAGACTATCCCCCAACTAGAAGAGCGATTGAAGGCCGCCATGGCGCTTCTCTGTTCGACAGCTCGATTGGCCTCATCATTTCACTAGAGAGATGGGGCTCTCCACGCACGTAAATCTGTTTTTTCATACGAATAAAGAAAAGCTAGCGTTTATCTACTCCGTCACAATTCAAATTCAGCATTGAAAAGCTAAAGCTATTGCCTCCTTCCTTTTCATGGAATGAAGATTCGCTGGCGAAGTTATTCCCACTAATGCCGTGAATAAAAGAGCGTTGAACAAACAATTAAAAAAATTGATCAATCAAAAAACTCTTCAAAATATTTGAGCAATCAAGTGGGCCATAGTCAGAGTTAACGTTGTTTCGTTCATAGTTGGACAGTGAACTTTGAGCGTTTATTCGATGGACTCATTTTGGCGAAAATTGATGGAGAAAAGGGAAAACGTGAGATTTTATTCGCTGCGTGGAATTACAATTTAATGGAGAAGATCTCAGCGTTGCGCGGCCGGAAGGAAAAGTATCAGATATTGCATTCTTGACGTCATCATATCATTGATTATAAAGTGCGACTATGGAAGGCCCCTCATCACTGTCGCACTCGCGCAAGAACTGTTTAGTAGATGATGGTAGAGTGCGTCCTGATCTTTGCTGAATTTGAGTTTGTAGAGGAATTTGTGGCAGGGCAAAGAGGTACATCCTAGCTTCAGTTCAATGGGGAAGTGATCACTGTCCCAAGTATTTCGGCCAGTCGTGGTCTGGTACCAGGGGTTCAAATTATTAGAAACTATTCTCAAGTCAGATTGAGAAGAGCCCGGACAGTGAAGAAGCGTGAGTGAAGTTATCTCCAAGATGAGCCTAGGATAAACAAGCTCTGTATAGCGAGTTGTTCGTAGCGTCCGAAGAAGTGCAGCCCCAAGACGTATGGTGTACATTGAAGTCGCTTAGAAAAATGATCTGAGGATACAAGTCCGCAATGTTGAGTAGATTACAAAAAACACTTTCCGGAATCGCTCGCCCAGAATGTCTATATGCAATGATAACTGTGCAGAGTAGGCTGTTCACTTGAATAATTATGCCTAGGATTTCCATGGACTGATGCTGAAATGATTGGAAGTCAGCGGCAACATAATGGATTCTTTGATAATTATGCAGACGTTTCTGACATGAGAGATTCTGGATATCACCTTTGATAATATGATGACTTTAAGTGAAAAGATTGATTTTAGTAAGGAATGTTCCTTGGAGACACATGCTATAATAGTCGCAGCATGAGTTTTGAATCTATGGTAGTTTATCGCGAATGTCAAAGCAATTCCAAGACAGACTAGAGAGGGCTTATGCTTTTGCTTGTGATTAACCCATTGGGACATTTAGAAACGAAACGTACGAACTTCGAGGTGCTCAGGGTACGTAAAAGAACTTGGAATGTCAGTGGGAGTATTAGAGAGACAAGAATCTGCTGCAAGGGAAGAAGGCCCGAGAAAATTCCTCAATAATGGTCTATTAAAAAAGTCGATGAAGCAGGGGAAGTCCCTCCGTGAGAAAGCGTTGAATATTTCCTGGAGAGCAGCTAGGAGGGGTCCAAAGTCATCCGACTGGAGGAAGGGGAGAGTAGCAGAAGGCAGAGAAGGAGGAAGGAGAATTGGAAGAGAAGAAAGAGGTGGGGAAGGCGATGGGGATGGGAGAGACGAAAAAACAGGAGGAAAGAGGAGTCGTTCTTGACGAAGTAGTAGGAAGAAAGGGGAAGAAGAAAAAATGATGCCATCTGAACCCATAGCGTCACATATCAACGTTGCCCATATCTGGGACCCATTAAAGTGCTTTTGACTTGTGGCACGCGCCTTCGGAGCGATAACCACAAGAGTGAAGACTGTTACGTTCTTCTCTAGCCCCCTCCTCTGCGCAAACTCGATTTGTGCCGCCAAATGGATATATAACATCCCATAATCTCTATAATTCGTCGTGTGTGTATAATACAGTGTTAATTCGCTAGGACTCAGTTTCACAACTCACGGTTAACCATGGTCATCGACGAGATACTATTAAAGACGGCGCTTATGGAAATTTGTATGACTGTTAAAATTTAAGTGATTAAGGACCGATTGTTCCACCTTTTGGTAAATTTTATCTGTGAAGTAATCTGGTAATCCGCGCATGGAATTGGATAATCTTGCTACTTACCTAACAGGTAAAATTTCACCAAAAAGTGAAACAACCGGGCCTAAGAGTAAAAAACTGACAATACGTAATTTTATGATTTATTAGTTTCAGACATGTATATGTATGTTTAAAACTTATATACTCAATTTTTATTTAAAGTTATAATTTTAATGTTATCATCCGAGTTCGATTATCAATAGAATCAAGGGGGAATTCCGTTTTTTTGGAAAAAAAATTGATTTTTTGGGAAATTTTTTTTAACCAAAGTATAAGGTTAATACATTTGAATTTTGAAACATTGTTTTACTATATTTAAATGTAATTACAGTTTTTTTTATTAAATTGGAGCCAATATCTCTTTTCATGGTGCCACGCAAAGTATCTCTGTCACTGGTGCGCAAGATATCTAAGATCTTCCATCCCAGTCATCTAAAAATCTGAGTGTTTAATTTTATATAGTTATTGTTTGCTGAATAGGCAAAAAAAATTGATAATTGAGAAAAAGGCGGTTTGTCAAATAAAAATCATCGATTTCGCTCTAAAATTTTGCTGAATTTTTTGCACTAAAAAGAAAGTATATAACGAATTGTTTCATGGAAATTTACCAAACTTATCAAACGACCCACGTATATATACGTATTATATATATATATATATATATTTTAA
>NW_017259567.1:250108-252459 GCF_001594045.1 Atta colombica | reverse complement strand
TTTTACAATAAAGCCTCGAATTTCGGAAAAAAAACGGTGGAAGCAAAGTTGTACACCTAATATTTGCTGATTCTCAATAGATAGTGCAATTAAGGGCTTCAAAAATTCAAATTGATAAAGAGTGAATCACTATAAGGAAGTCGTTTTTTTTAATTCTGATGTAGCTATTATATAAAAAACGCAGGATATTAAAACGCAGGATGTAAAACTCTATAATCTGATACTTTTCCTGAAATAATTTAATTTGTTCTTGACATTCATGTCCTATAAAAATCTTATCATTTAACAAATAATTACGTGGATTAAATTCATCAATCTCTTTGATGGGTAACTTAAAAAGATCTAGTTTTATGAAGTTTTGACACATATTTTTGATCATTTCATCTTCTTCGTGTAAAACAGAATTTAGTACTTTTGATGACTGAAGCATTAAACGCATTCAAAATATTTAAGACGTACTTTAGAAAGTACAAGTATGTCTTTATTATAGGACACTTAAACTTTTTTAATATATCTTTAGCGGAGCCTAAGTTGTCTATGTGTACTGTGTCAATAAAATAAATTCAGAGAGTTCCAATGTTCCAAAACTCTTATTACACAATGTTGAAGTGAAAGCCATCTTGTTGTAATAGGTTTTAATAACTTACTTTTTTCTTTCACAAAATAGCTGAAATTCTTCTAAAAGCACAGACCTTTTTGGGCTATTTGTAATATACGTAACTAAACTACGCAATAAATAATCCACTTCTTTTGGAAGAGCTTTATTTGCTTCTCCAGAAGTTATGTGTCCAGAATGACAATTACAATGCATTAAAATCAGTTCAGGATTTACGAATTTTAATCACGTCAATAAAGAATTGTTTGACTCTACCCTGATATTTGCATTGTCGAAACCAATAATTAACTTCATTAATAATCCTTTATCAGTTATTGATTTGTGCAATTGTATAAAGCTTCTGCAGTGCAATTCTTAGCATCGAGTAAAATAAATTCTAAGAGTTTAATGCAAACTTTTCCATTATTAAGGTAAACGTACCTAATTAACAGACACATATATATTTATTATTTT
This sequence comes from Atta colombica, assembly GCF_001594045.1. NCBI lineage: Eukaryota > Metazoa > Arthropoda > Insecta > Hymenoptera > Formicidae > Atta > Atta colombica. The sequence continues at coordinate 251,390 of NW_017259567.1, read as the reverse complement.
GAATTGATGTGCTCATCTACTAAAATAAAAAAATAGTATAACTTTTAATATTGAAACAATTTTTTCAGTTTCTATTAGGTGTACAACTTTGCTTCCGCCGTTTTTTTTCCGAAATTCGAGGCTTTATTGTAAAAAACTGGTTATACATTTATGATTCAAAGTATTGTCCATCGCTGGCCACTACTTTCTCCCATCTTTCGGGTAGCGTACGAATCCCGCGTCGAAAAAACTGGTCATCTTTTGAGGCTATCCACGAATCGATCCAATTTTTTACTTCTTCATAAGACCGGAAGTGCTGGTCAGCCAGGCCGTGTGCCATTGATCGAAACAAGTGATAGTCAGAGGGATCAATGTCTGGAGAATACGGCGGGTGGGGTAGGACTTCCCATTTCAATATTTCTAAGTATGTCTTGACCATTTTCGCAACATGGGGTCGAGCATTGTCATGCTGCAAAATCACTTTATCGTGTCTCTCGTTGTATTGCGGCCGTTTGTCTTTCAATGCTCGGCTCAAACGCATCAATTGCGTTCGATACCGATCGCCTGTGATTGTTTCAGTCGGTTTTAACAGTTCATAATACACTACGCCGAGCTGGTCCCACCAAATACAGAGCATGACCTTGGACGTCAAAATCACCGTTCTTGAAGCGTTGAAACCACTCACGACACGTTCTTTCACTAATAGCGGCCTCACCATAAGTATTTGAGAGCATTCGATGAGCCTCAGCCGCAGATTTCTTCATATTGAAGCAAAAAATTAAAACCTCCCGCAAATGACGAGAATTTGGCTCGTAAACTGACATTTTCAATCGAGAATAACTTTATGATGCAGACACAAATCGACTAATATTTCTATGGGGTTATGTTGACAGATGCCCAAGTTTATTGTATGACGTCTATGATCTATTTATTTCGACCACCACTTACCGCCATACTAAAGCCATCTATAGGAAAACGGCGGAAGCAAAGTTGTACACCTAATTACTATAATTTCAGACCTTGCACTTTTAAAATAAATAGCTGGCGATTTACAGAAAATCTCAAAGAACAATACTATGCTCACAGAAACGAGTTATGAGCTTTAGTATAAGGGCAATGAGTATTCGAAAATTTCATTTATATGCTACGTCTGCTACGAGATTGTCGCTATTCGTTCCTACATCCGAGCAGAATCGTAGATCAACCGAAATACATCGCATTCCGAGCCCTGATATATGTATATGCAAATAATTCAGTCATTTGGAATAAATAAAGTTATTTGGAAAGTTTAAACATGTGTTGT
>NW_017259567.1:237119-250008 GCF_001594045.1 Atta colombica | reverse complement strand
TATATGCATCAATAATTTCTTTTGTCTTATATACGTATAAAACATAATTATTGATTTTTAATAGCAGCCAGAAGTCGGCGCTCGAAATTAATATCAATCATTTCTATTGCGACTAATCTTCATGTATTTATCTTAAACATACTTCTACCCTCATAAATGAAAATACAATTCTATTGAGTTTCACTTACATTTACACTTCTATTAACCTTGAAACGTATTACAAAAACATGTTCGATTGTCATGTCCCAAAAAAAAAAATAAAAGATCGAGGCTCTTTTATTAAGGGATAGGGATTGTGTTTCAATATCATTGATTTCGATAGCAGATGTTGGCTCAATCAATTAATTATGAAATTTGGTCGTATTTATTTAAAATAATTAATAAATGTTGTTTAAAAATTACATTATGCCATATCTTGGCCGAAAAAATGGTTGGCGCATAGTCTTTGTAAATTTGTAAAATTTCGTTTTACAACCATTTGTATTGTTTTTTGTTCGTGACAATATTCTCTTTCTTTGTGATGTTTTTTGTTGTCTTGTACGTAACTGCAGTCCCTAAAATCTATGATGTCTTACTTACCACTCCGCATAACGGACCCTCTGTCATACCCTCATCTCCAAAGAATCCCCCGCGCCCCGCATTTCCCTTGGAGTTCCCGAGTTAGAACTCCCATAGCATTACTTGTATGTATGTATCTGGAGATACTGACTGTGGCTTAGTGCTAAGCTGTGCGAGACACGGACGTGTCTCCTTTACACAAACCGGCGAATTGCGTTAGATCGAGGTTATTAGAAACTTAGAAATAAGAGTTAAATCAAGTTCTAAGTGTGTTCAATAATTGCAACTGCTTGAAATATATAATAAAAATATTTTTATTTTTTTTTCTACGTACCCTACAAGCGGAAATATTGCAACGTAAAGTTCCAAACTGCCACTTTTTCAGATTAAGATATGTCGTCATAATCGACCGCATTCCATACATTCCTTTCGTGTCTTTCTGACATTCTTTACACAAGAAGCACTAATTTCGTGTCCTTCTGACATTCTTTACACAAGGAGCGCTAGTGTTATATACGATCAACGAACGCTCTGATCTGAAGATATTTGGAGATAGTGTCGCGGCGCTAAGCATGGCATGAGTCTGTACTACGATAGTGTCTTAGTCGGTTTTTTAAAATAGGATCGGTAAAGTGGGTATAATAATAAAACACGCTAGTAATTGCTAAAAATTAAGAAATATAATTTAAAAAGAAATATAATTTAAAGCGATTTATTCGATCTTGATCTTCATTTGTTTATAATTTAATATTTAACAAAAAGAAATTAAATAGAAATAAAATTATTCACTGATATTTGTTAATTAAGCTAGGAAATAATAATGAAAAACCGATTTATATCTATTTATTTATTGTATAATTAATATTTAACAAAAAAAGATCGAATGGAAATGAACTTATACATTGGTATTTGTTAACTAAGCTAAGACATGACAATGACAAAGCAATTTATTCGATAATAATCTCCATATTTGTTTATAATTCAATATGTAACAAAAGGAGATTGGATGAAATTATACGTCGATAATTGTTAACCTAGCTATTTTATAAACAAATAGAAATAAATCATTTTTTCATTATCATTTCTTAGCTTAGTTAACAATTACCAGCGTGCAATTTCGTTTCCATCCGATCTCCTTTTGTTAAATATTGAGTTGTTAAGTTATAAACAAATGAAGATCGAAGTCAAATAAATCATCATTATCTTTTAATTTAATTAACAGATATGTGTAATTATATTTCCGTTCGATCTCCTTTTGTTAAATAATGAATTATAAACAAATGGGGATCGAGATCGAATCACTTTGTCATTATGATTTACTAACTTAGTTAACAATATAGTATTTACTGCGTTGATGTATCATTTTACTTATTTCATATTGGTTACTGGCACTGTGATTATTCATTTACCATAATTCTTTATTTAAGATTTAATTTAAGACATAAATTATGAAGATTAGAAAGAGAAATTAATTGTAAGATGCATTATAAAGTATGTCAGAAAAGAAGAGGACAAGAAAAGATTGAGGGCCGGTTTTACCAACGCTGATGAAGCTTAATCATAATTAACTGCCAATCGCAATGATCATTCTAAACTAAACAGCAGAAGCGATTGGTCAGTCAACAGTCGATTAAGCTAATTGGTGTTGGTAAAACTGGTTCTTAGGCGACATTCATAAAGGTGCCTTTTCATGGCACCGAGTTGACGCTCGATGCTCATTTTCAGCATTAAAATCAAATGACATTTGATATTCGTCAATTATTTCTATCCTTAATTTCTATCCTTAAGTCCAATGTTTATGATACTAGAGGCTAGTTTCACCAATGCTAGTTAGCTTAATCAGTCGTTGACTGACTAATCGCATTTGCTGTTTAGTAGAATCGATCAATTGCAGTTGATCACAATTAATCACAATTAAGCTTGATCAGAATTGATGAAACGGCCCTAGAAATCAGTTCGAAATTTTGGACAGAAAAGGAATTAACAAATCATTTGATCACGTGACCATTATGTCTGGTCAATTTTTTCTTCATCCGAGGAACGATTTTTAGCATCATAGACACAAAGCTATTGACAGAGACGGCAGAGATTTAGAGAGAGACAGTCCAATTGAGTACAGGTATTCAGTACAGTATAACATGACCAGGTATCTATTCATAGATAGACAGATTTTATATTTAATCTTAAGTATAGCCCAGCAAACGAGAATGGATTGAAATGGATTCAGATTTTCTGAAATATTGATTCACAAATGTGAAAATGAATGCTTTTCAATCCTGAATGCAGTTTTATTCATTTATAGGAATTACATGGAGCATATCTCTATGTCTTTCAATCTAAAAATAATATTAGCTTTTTCTGTGCATTGTGATTACTGTTTAAAATTTTGAATAGGAAATGCAGGAGGAAATGATTTTTCAATCCAATTGCATCCAATTGAATTTAATTGAATCCAATTGAATTCAATTAAATAAAAAATATTATTTAAAATACGCATTCGGATAGAAAAAAATTTCAATCCATTTTAATCCATTCTCGTTTACTGAGAATCTTAAGATATCATGAATCAAATAGAAGGCCGCATTAGCGACTTAAGACATTATTTAAAATCGATTTTATATTAGTTGCAAGCTGATCGCAAATTTGTTGCGACAGCCAATCTGAAGCTTGGATTTTGAAATCAACGTTTCATATAATTGTAGCAACAAATGCAATTGTTCAATCAGCTTGCAACTAATATAGAACTAATATAGAACCGGCCTAAGACGATTAAAATAACAATTGACTGAATTGAATATCGGCTTATGAAAGAGGGGCAAAATTGCATCAAGTGAATCACAGCGTTCAATCAGGGCGGGGATCACATGATTAATTTTCTTCAATCTCTTCCATGCCTATAGAGCTTTGATGACCCAATCAGAGGAACACAGGAGATAGGTCACGTGAGGTCTTCTTATTCCAACTCAAGTAATGGCAACTTTAATTCTCGGTCAAAAATTATTACTCTCCGAAAAAAATTAATGTATTAAATGAAAAATTAAAACCTAGATGCTGTAATCTTACTGATCAAGTTAAATTCCATCAAATTAAAAAGTAAGAGAATTAAATAACCACTATTTTTTTGTAAAAATATCGATTATATTTCTTTAAAACATACTTTTTATCAAGCTGCAGACGGTTGAATGAACGTAACTTTAAAGATCGAAATAACAATTTGATCTTTGTTAAGATACGGAATCATACACATCAAAATTTTTTGAAGAACAATCAAAAACATGTTACAGTACAAGTTTCAAGCTTTAAAACATTCTTTTATTTTTACGGTGACTTTTCACCGAATTTTGATGATCTGATAGTTGTACAATTCTGAACGTTTCGAAAGTGTTCTCTGTTGAATATTTTACATTACATATTACTTTTGTAACATCGAAGCTACATTATGTCTGCAATAATATACACTGACCTACAAACACAAACATTGTTAAAATATATTAATATATAAAATATATATTAATATGGAAGTATGGTTCAGCAAAATAATACTTTACAATCTGACAGATCCGATATGAAATGTTTTCTTTTTGGTTCATTATAGATAGGGTAAATATGCCGCACTAGGATTTACGTCGCAGAAAAAAATGTGGGAGTAATTTTTCCACAACTACTCTATTACCTCGCCTATGCCTTTATGTTATATTAATATTGTGTTATGGTTTCTTCTTATCAATATTAATGAAATTATGATGAATTGAATTCGTCAATTTAATAAATAGCGTCATCATAAATTATAATCTACATAAGTAGAATAAGTAAGAGGATTCTGGATCACTGTGTTAGTGCATATATGTGATATGTATATGTGTGTGTGAGGGGTCAGGGAGGGGGAAGTGCACACACAGATGAAGTCTCGTGGCGTGGGGGGGATGACGTCACAGGGAGGGGAAGGAAAAAGCGCGTCACTGGGGGAAAGGGATTTGTTCCTTCTCTCTCTCTCTCTCTCACCAACCTATTATCTTCTCTCCCGTTGTAGAATGTATTTCTCTCTGTCCCACTCGTTGCGGGCCTATTATTCACGCTCTCTCTTTCTCCCGTTGCGCTCTCTTTTTCTTTTAAGATTTAATTAAAAAAATTTTTAAGATTTATTAGATATGATATTTATGAAATATGATACTTAGCAATTATAATAATTTTATAAATTATAATACATTTTATATAATACAATTTTATAAATATAATTAAAAAAGGGTCAAGCGCGCTTTCTTAGCTTCTACTAGCTTGGAGTTGAGAAAAAAGATAAGAAGAAATGGTAAGAACGAATCGTTTTGAAGACTGAGTAATATGTTTAATACATTTATTTTTCACGCTATAACGCAGCGTATACAATATTATCTAACGCGTAAGCCATTAGTTCACATTCTACAATAGAATTTTTATCATAAATTTTGTGCAAAGTATTTGCAATCGCATTGATTAGTAATACAATTTTTACGTAAAATAGTCACAAAATATTTAAATTTCTCACTAACACCGTGAGTGTACTGACACAGTTCAAAGTATACATGTTCGACACAATGTTCGAATTCAAACATGAAAAAAACAGTTTTTGGCTTCATGTGCAAGCAGGTACCATGCAATGATATTTTTACATTATATTCATTATCAATTTTAACAAGTTCCACACTTAAATCTTGAATCATTAGAGAGAAGGAAAAAGTTGACTGCAACGTTGACTTTATCGCTCAACATTTGCACGTTCATATCTCGATGAACGCCTTCCATGTCCATGTAAGGCAAGATTATGCGATTGCCTCGACAATCACAATTTTTACATAGGACATAAATCCCACGCTGATTTCAATGTTCCAGATATTTATAAGCTGTAGGTGTCAATGCGAATCTCCTTCTCAAAATATAAGATGTATGACAAGATGTCGAAGATGTATAAGAAGATGTGCTGTTAAAGAAAGGAGAATACAAATAAGTAGAAAAAATATATAACATATACCAAAAGCGTATAAACAAAATTTTATATAATTGAACACAAACTTACTGTCCCTCTCCTTTGAGATCGAATAAAAAGAGACGAATAGTAAAGAGAGAAAGAGAGATGCGGTGATATTAGCTGGGCTCTTCATTTAAACAGTGTTCCATTCCATTTTTTACATATTCCAAAATAGAAAGGATTTTTTTCATTTTCAATCCGAACTATGCAGTGACATGTCATAAGAATGCACTTTGATCATATCGAAACTTTTTTTTTTATCTATGAGAATCAGTTCTGGCAACAACAATAAAGTCTGTCTGTTCCCATCCTCTTCTCAAAAATGCATTTTGGACAATAATCAAATGTAGAATTTATTTATCTTAACAATCGTAGATACGAAATCACATTACTTTTCAAACATATTAGGTGTACAACTTTGCTTCCGCCGTTTTCCTATAGATGGCTTTAGCGGTAAGTGGTGGTCGAAATAAATAGATCATAGACGTCATACAATAAACTTGGGCATCTGTCAACATAACCCCATAGAAACATTAGTCGATTTGTGTCTGCATCATAAAGTTATTCTCGATTGAAAATGTCAGTTTACGAGCCAAATTCTCGTCATTTGCGGGAGGTTTTAATTTTTTGCTTCAATATGAAGAAATCTGCGACTGAGGCTCATCGAATGCTCTCAAATACTTATGGAGGCCGCTATTAGTGAAAGAACATGTCATGAGTGGTTTCAACGCTTCAAGAACGGTGTTTTTGACGTCCAAGGTCATGCTCTGTATTTGGTGGGACCAGCTCGGCGTAGTGTATTATGAACTGTTAAAACCGACTGAAACAATCACAGGCGATCGCTATCGAACGCAATTGATGCGTTTGAGCCGAGCATTGAAAGACAAATACAACCTGGCCGCAATACACGATAAAGTGGTTTTGCAGCATGACAATTCTCGACCCCATGTTGCGAAAGTGGTCAAGACATACTTGGAAATGTTGAAAGGGGGGCGGGTGGGAAGTCCTACCCCACCCGCCGTATTCTCCAGACGTTGCTCTCTCTCTCTGACTATCATTTGTTTCGATCAATGGCACACGGCCTGGCTGACCAGCACTTTCGGTCTTATGAAGAAATAAAAAATTGGATCGATTCGTGGATAGTCTCAAAAGATGACCAGTTTTGTCGACGCGGGATTCGTACGCTATCCGAAAGATGGGAGAAAGTAGTGGCCAGCGATGGACAATACTTTGAATCATAAATGTATAACCAGTTTTTTATATACAATAAAGCCTCGAATTTTGGAAAAAAAAACGGCAGAAGCAAAGTTGTACACCTAATACTTATACAATGGCTCATATCGTAAGAATGCACTCTGACGAACGTTTTTATTTATGAGTTCGACATCAATAACAACAATAAAGTTTTATCTCTTCTCATACTTTCTTTTCAAAAATATTTCGACTTATCGTTTCGACTTCCATAAAAAATCATCCCTTCGGATGTTGAAACATGTTAGAATACATTAGAACGTGCAGCATACAAAAAAAAAAAATTCATCTTTGGTAAGGTATAAAATGAAGAAATTTTCTCTTTGGGAACACATTTTATTAGCGATCGAGTTTAGAGTTTATTCAACATTATATCGGTATGTGTATGCTTAATGGAAAAATGGATTTTGCATCTCACGAGGAAGAAGTGATGGATGAAGAAATAAATGATCAACATGAAGAAATATCTGACCAGGAAATGTACGATGAATGTTCATGCTCAAGTAATTCGACATGTAGTGTTTCGACATGAAGAACGATGACGATAAAATTGAAGTAATATATCGAGATTTAAATCGAGCTCAAGTAAGTGCCTTAAATCCTGTGAAAAAAATGTGCTGCATTCAATTCTACTACACTGAAAGTGTCATGGAAGATATTGCTCATTATGCATTGTAGAAGTAAATCAATCGATCAATTTTCAAGTCTTCGTGCTGTTCGGAAACATGATACCAACATAAGTACAATTCTCGGAGGATATTCCTGTTCGGAATTTAAAAATTTACTTTATCAAATAATGCCTTGTAACATTAGTATGTCCTATTTGTACGCAGTGATACAAGGTATTGTGAAAGTTTTGTCAAAGATAAAAAAATATATTAAAAATATACATTTCCTCAAAACTTTTTTAATGAAAAGAGGAAACTGCGAGAAGAGAATATTATAATATGGAGCAAACAGAGCGTGAGTTGGTGGAGCCGCTCAGCTGAATACGCGAGAAGACATGGGAACAGCGTTTTCGAATCGCTGAAAGAACAGAGTCGTGTTAAACATCCGCGATTATCAATTAGGATCAAACAATCATTGATCGCTCATATCGCGCGACTCGAAAGTTTTAAAGATTCAGTGCATGATCGTTTTGTGTAAATGGGTGCCCGGTACAGTGGGACTCCGATGGCGCGATAGATACGAGATAGATTCGAAAGTATATTGACTAGTGCCATCATAAACTCTAGACATATCGAGTCTCACTAATTTCTAGAAGATGATAGTGAAATTGTGCTGGAACGTGTGCGAGACATTATGCAGAGACATAATTCTATAAAGATAAACACTGCATTCAATAGTGCATTCATCAACACGCGAATATAAGTATCACCACAAGAAATTATGAACTCTTCAATATGTCTAATTTACAAGAATGACGCGTCGCGCGTCATCGAGCCTATCCTAGCATCGCTGGAGGAATTCCAGGAACGCGATAGCGGATGAACGCTGTCGCGTATCCTAAAATTGACTCTCAATGTGAATAAATACAATCCGTTGCACGCGGGTTGTCACATTGAATTACCGCTAGAGATTAAGAAAGCAATAATCAACGTGCAATCCATGGACGATGTGTGCTTCACGTGGTCAGTGGTTGCCGCTCTATATGCGGCTAGAAACACAAATCGGGAATTCTTATATCAGCAGTATAATACCATACTAAATCTCCAAGGCATTCAGTTTGATGCTGAACCAAATAATAAAATTCGGAAATCAGAATAATATCTCCATCAACGTGTATAGTATCGAGGAACAGAAAGAATTCTTCCATTATTCATCAGCCGAAAGAGGGACAAGCATTTGTTGTACATGCAGGATCCACAAGACGATAACGCGGGGCATTTTTGCGTTGATTAAAGATCTGTCGTGAGATCGCAAAATATTAGATTCAAGAATAAGAAATATTTCTGCGATTGATAAGTATAATAAGAAAAAAAAATCGATAAAATAATATTAAAAAAAACAGTAGTAAATATAATAATAATTTTGTATGATCTTTTCAGATGTCTACATTACTTCAATACAAATGAAAAATTACAGTCACACTCAATAGACTGCGGTAAAATGAATGACTGCGGCATTCTCCGATTGCTTAGCGAGAACGATAAGTGGCTGAGTTTCAACAACCACTGTAGGAAAGAGGAATGTCCTGTTCATGATCTACATCGACTTGATGCGCATGGAACTCCAACTTGGAGTGCGCATTGGAAAAGATGGAGAGAGACCTGAATAAATCTACGCATACGTATCAGCAACACAAGGTATTCAGCATCGGGTACTACATTGTTCGTATGACGATTCGCTGTCGAAATATCATTTTGAGCCTCTTATCGTCCTCCCTAGGCAGTCGGATGGCGCAATCATTCATTTTACTGCAGTCTATTGAGTGTAACTGAAAAAGTTCGATATGATCAAAGTGCATTCTTATGACATGTCACTGCATAGTTCGGATTGAAAATGAAAAAAATCCTTTCTATTTTGGAATATGTAAAAAATGGAATGGAACACTGTTTAAATGAAGAGCCCAGCTAATATCACCGCATCTCTCTTTCTCTCTTTACTATTCGTCTCTTTTTATTCGATCTCAAAGGAGAGGGACAGTAAGTTTGTGTTCAATTATATAAAATTTTGTTTATACGCTTTTGGTATATGTTATATATTTTTTCTACTTATTTGTATTCTCCTTTCTTTAACAGCACATCTTCTTATACATCTTCGACATCTTGTCATACATCTTATATTTTGAGAAGGAGATTCGCATTGACACCTACAGCTTATAAATATCTGGAACATTGAAATCAGCGTGGGATTTATGTCCTATGTAAAAATTGTGATTGTCGAGGCAATCGCATAATCTTGCCTTACATGGACATGGAAGGCGTTCATCGAGATATGAACGTGCAAATGTTGAGCGATAAAGTCAACGTTGCAGTCAACTTTTTCCTTCTCTCTAATGATTCAAGATTTAAGTGTGGAACTTGTTAAAATTGATAATGAATATAATGTAAAAATATCATTGCATGGTACCTGCTTGCACATGAAGCCAAAAACTGTTTTTTTCATGTTTGAATTCGAACATTGTGTCGAACATGTATACTTTGAACTGTGTCAGTACACTCACGGTGTTAGTGAGAAATTTAAATATTTTGTGACTATTTTACGTAAAAATTGTATTACTAATCAATGCGATTGCAAATACTTTGCACAAAATTTATGATAAAAATTCTATTGTAGAATGTGAACTAATGGCTTACGCGTTAGATAATATTGTATACGCTGCGTTATAGCGTGAAAAATAAATGTATTAAACATATTACTCAGTCTTCAAAACGATTCGTTCTTACCATTTCTTCTTATCTTTTTTCTCAACTCCAAGCTAGTAGAAGCTAAGAAAGCGCGCTTGACCCTTTTTTAATTATATTTATAAAATTGTATTATATAAAATGTATTATAATTTATAAAATTATTATAATTGCTAAGTATCATATTTCATAAATATCATATCTAATAAATCTTAAAAATTTTTTTAATTAAATCTTAAAAGAAAAAGAGAGCGCAACGGGAGAAAGAGAGAGCGTGAATAATAGGCCCGCAACGAGTGGGACAGAGAGAAATACATTCTACAACGGGAGAGAAGATAATAGGTTGGTGAGAGAGAGAGAGAGAGAAGGAACAAATCCCTTTCCCCCAGTGACGCGCTTTTTCCTTCCCCTCCCTGTGACGTCATCCCCCCCACGCCACGAGACTTCATCTGTGTGTGCACTTCCCCCTCCCTGACCCCTCACACACACATATACATATCACATATATGCACTAACACAGTGATCCAGAATCCTCTTACTTATTCTACTTATGTAGATTATAATTTATGATGACGCTATTTATTAAATTGACGAATTCAATTCATCATAATTTCATTAATATTGATAAGAAGAAACCATAACACAATATTAATATAACATAAAGGCATAGGCGAGGTAATAGAGTAGTTGTGGAAAAATTACTCCCACATTTTTTTCTGCGACGTAAATCCTAGTGCGGCATATTTACCCTATCTATAATGAACCAAAAAGAAAACATTTCATATCGGATCTGTCAGATTGTAAAGTATTATTTTGCTGAACCATACTTCCATATTAATATATATTTTATATATTAATATATTTTAACAATGTTTGTGTTTGTAGGTCAGTGTATATTATTGCAGACATAATGTAGCTTCGATGTTACAAAAGTAATATGTAATGTAAAATATTCAACAGAGAACACTTTCGAAACGTTCAGAATTGTACAACTATCAGATCATCAAAATTCGGTGAAAAGTCACCGTAAAAATAAAAGAATGTTTTAAAGCTTGAAACTTGTACTGTAACATGTTTTTGATTGTTCTTCAAAAAATTTTGATGTGTATGATTCCGTATCTTAACAAAGATCAAATTGTTATTTCGATCTTTAAAGTTACGTTCATTCAACCGTCTGCAGCTTGATAAAAAGTATGTTTTAAAGAAATATAATCGATATTTTTACAAAAAAATAGTGGTTATTTAATTCTCTTACTTTTTAATTTGATGGAATTTAACTTGATCAGTAAGATTACAGCATCTAGGTTTTAATTTTTCATTTAATACATTAATTTTTTTCGGAGAGTAATAATTTTTGACCGAGAATTAAAGTTGCCATTACTTGAGTTGGAATAAGAAGACCTCACGTGACCTATCTCCTGTGTTCCTCTGATTGGGTCATCAAAGCTCTATAGGCATGGAAGAGATTGAAGAAAATTAATCATGTGATCCCCGCCCTGATTGAACGCTGTGATTCACTTGATGCAATTTTGCCCCTCTTTCATAAGCCGATATTCAATTCAGTCAATTGTTATTTTAATCGTCTTAGGCCGGTTCTATATTAGTTCTATATTAGTTGCAAGCTGATTGAACAATTGCATTTGTTGCTACAATTATATGAAACGTTGATTTCAAAATCCAAGCTTCAGATTGGCTGTCGCAACAAATTTGCGATCAGCTTGCAACTAATATAAAATCGATTTTAAATAATGTCTTAAGTCGCTAATGCGGCCTTCTATTTGATTCATGATATCTTAAGATTCTCAGTAAACGAGAATGGATTAAAATGGATTGAAATTTTTTTCTATCCGAATGCGTATTTTAAATAATATTTTTTATTTAATTGAATTCAATTGGATTCAATTAAATTCAATTGGATGCAATTGGATTGAAAAATCATTTCCTCCTGCATTTCCTATTCAAAATTTTAAACAGTAATCACAATGCACAGAAAAAGCTAATATTATTTTTAGATTGAAAGACATAGAGATATGCTCCATGTAATTCCTATAAATGAATAAAACTGCATTCAGGATTGAAAAGCATTCATTTTCACATTTGTGAATCAATATTTCAGAAAATCTGAATCCATTTCAATCCATTCTCGTTTGCTGGGTATATAAAGAACGAAATATAACGATATAAAAAATAAGAAATATTGATGGTTTAGAAGGTGTATAAAAAATAATTTTATATAAAAAATAATTTTATTAAGAAACAGAATTTTTTTTATCTATGCTCTAATGAAGACGTATGGAAATGTATATTATAAGATAATTACAAAATCTTAACTTTTTTGTATAACTACTTTAAATATTCAAGATGTTTCACTGCGATGCAGAAATTGCGTGCTTACATTGTTCTGTAAATAAAAAAATGTTTTGTTGAAACTCTTGACAATGTTTAAATTTTTGTGTATAAAGATTTATAATTATTACACACAAGTGCCTATAATTAACCAGCCCGGCTCATCAACTTCTCTTTTAATTTGTTTTATTATTAACAAAATATATTGTTTCCTTATTTACAAAACACCTAATTCTTGCGTCGCAATGAAACTTATAATTGCATTTAAATATTATTTATGGTATTTACACAAAAAAAGTTTAGATTAATTTTGTCCTTTTGTGCTTTTCAAATTTTAGTATTATGATAAGAAAATAATAATAAATAAAGTAAATAATCTACAAAA
>NW_017259567.1:234926-237019 GCF_001594045.1 Atta colombica | reverse complement strand
TGCTCTATATATATGTATATATATATATATATATAATTTATGTAATAGAAATATTAATACATTTGTAAAAGTGGATGTAATATATCCTTAATGTTAATACTTTTAAGCAAAATAAACGTCGCAAAATAAAATGCGCATAAAATTGCAGAGATGAATTTTTCTGAACATAGTTTGTGAATGTAGCACAATTACAAAAAACCAAATATCGATTTATTATCTCCTTAAAAAGTGAACGTATGTACCCTCAGAAAAGTGGATCTTGCTATGTAGTTTACATCCACTTTTTCAGAGGGCAGTAATGCGTTTTATGGTTACAGGTTAGACCGTGATGTCCTTTCTCAGGTTTCTTTCTGATACAACTGTAAAGAGTCTATTGTAAAACTTGTGACTTGTCTCATGATTGGAATAATTTAGATCATGTTTTATTATACTAAAATAACTGTCTTGAACTTCTATAAAGTTCAAATGCTAATCGGATATTTTTTCTTGTACGTAAATGCTGTGCAGGATAATAGTAACTGTCAGTGCAACAAATTGAATCGGCAATTACTTTTTAGTCCCCGAGAAAAATATTGTATTGTGAATAATATTAAATCCAATACAAATAACGTGATCGAGGAGAAAATAAAGAAAATGGTTAAAATTAACGCCGGTACATATTTTATAGGAACGGACAATCCAGTTTTTGTAGCCGATGGAGAAGGACCAAAACGCGAAGTAGTATTAGATAATTTTTATATAGATAAATTTGAAGTGAGTAATAAGGAATTTATGATGTTCGTAAAGGCTACTGATTATATTACCGAAGCAGAAAACTTTGGGGATTCTTTTGTCTTTGAGGGCCTCTTAACACAAACTACAAAAGACAAAGTCAATAAAGTAGTTTCTCAAGCTCCTTGGTGGTTACTTGTGAAGCAAACCTCGTGGCAACATCCAGAAGGTCCCAACTCGAATATTACTTGTACGTATAAAAATAAAAATGATGGCAATTATTTAGAACCCCTCCCCCCTAAAATCTTAATAAAAATATACATTCGATTGCATATTCACTTAAAACGAAAGAATCTGGCAGAAAAACGCGACGATCTATCTTGTGAATCAAGTTATTAAGTATTAGTCGGATTTATAATTGGTTTTTAAGCCTTAAGCCGTAAGAAATTGATCAATTACTTTGAATGCGAGAAGAATAGATTCTATTTCTTGTGGCTAAAATTCGAAATTTTAGAAGGTAAGATATCTGTCATCCCGATTTGATACAGTGCTATATTTACGTTCTGCTTTAATTACACAAATTCTCTACTTTACAAACATAAATTCATTGCTTTAAAAACACAAATTCATTGCTTTAAGAATACAAATTTATTGCTAATTAGCGATGAATTTTTGTTTTTAAAGTAGTGAATTTGTGTTTGGAAAAGAAAATTTGTGTAATCAAAGCAGAACGTATACACAGCGCAGGATTGTGTTCAGAATTGTCGTCCGGATGCACCCAACTGTTATTTATAATGCAATCTGGAAACACCACGTATAAAAATATATTACTATAAATATATACTAGTGTCACTGCTATTGTAATAGTAATAGTATTGATATTCAATAATGTCACAACTGACATCAATAGTATCACTATTCTGTTTAAAAAAATCCGATAAAAAACAATAGAAATTTATAGAAATTTGATAAAAATCTTATATAATTTTATCAGGACCTATCTATCAGACATTAAAATCACGACTGATAAAAAAGTTATAAATTTCTATCGTTTTATATCTTATATTAAATAAAATATAGAATACTTATCGAATATCACAAGCTTTTCTATATGATCCTATCACTATTAAATCAGATAAAGAAATAAATGAAAGGATGTTTACGAACTTATATAATTTAATCTCTATGTGTTTGAATAAGATAGATGTCATAGAAAAATTATTGTATCCTATCGTTAGCAATATAATGTGACATTCTTCAGATCATTGAACAATTATTTCACAGATTTCAACATACATAACAAAACTGTAAAGTTTTATAATTTTGTATCTTATTTTATTTAAACGATAGAATAATTAACTGTTAAGCTAGCCACTCCCCAC
>NW_017259567.1:231003-234826 GCF_001594045.1 Atta colombica | reverse complement strand
CCATTTCGCTCTTTAGCACCTAATTAACACCTAATATTGGTATTTGTTAGAATTCATTTATCACTGGTGGAGGGGCTAGCTTAACAAGCGTATAATTAACTGCATACATAAACTTCTCTGTCACATTATCTGATTTAATATAAAATGAGTGACAGGATGATATATATGAATTTATACAATTTAATTCAAAAACGTTTCTTATATGTTTAAATAAGGTAGATATTATAGAAAAATTATTCTACTGTTGTTATATGATTAAGTATTCATTTAAGTCATTGAATAATTAATTATATTATATTTAATAATTTATAAATGTCACATTATATTAAGGGTAAGATGCGATAATTTTTCCATAACATTACCTTATTCTAGCATATAGACATTTCTGGACTAAATTATATAGTTTCTTATATATAATATTATAAATTATATCGTTTTTAATCGTAATTTCAGATTATTTACCTGTTTGATAAATTTTCTATATTTATCTATCATTTTCGTTATATAGTTCAGATACCGTTTTCTATCTGGTCATCTTTTATTAAAATAATAATATGCTATCGTATTTTTTAATCGTATAGTTCAGATTATTCGTCTAAAATATGCAACATATTTTTTTTATTTCTGTATCGTTTTTGTATTGTACAACTTAAATGTCGATTTTAATTAATTATTTTAGTCGTGTTTCAAAATTAGTAATATCATATCCTCTCTCTTAATCGTAAATATGAATTATGACTAAATTTTAGATTCTACAATTTACAAACTAAAAATACGAAAGAATATTATTAATTATTAATTTTCATAAAGTGTAACAAGATAGAAATTGTTTAAAAACGATACGAAGCTATATGATAAAAATGATAGAGAAATATAGAAAATCTATATCAGACAAATAATCTAAAATTTAAGATTAAAAAACGATATTTAAAGTATATGATAAATATAATATAATGTTTATAAGAACTGTGCAACTATAAAGCTAAAGTGTCCAGACGAGCGTGCGATTATAGCTCAACGTTAGAGTGTTAGACTATCATCCCATAGGTATTAGATTCGAATCCCATCAATTCCGATATGCGTTTTCAAAAATTGTAAATTTCCGATGCATAATTGTAATTAATAAATTGCATGTAAAAATATAAATCAATTCCATAAAAGAATAATAAAGAATAAGAACTGTATTTTAATAATTATAAAAACGTTTTTTTAAAAATAATATGAAATTTACAATTAAAAAAATACAATACTATTAATAATGATAAAACATGACCAGATAGAAATTGATTAAAAACGATATCTAAACCATGCGACAAAAACGATAGAGAAATAAAGAAAATCTATCAGATATTTCAGATAAACAACTTGAAATTTACGAATCAAAAACACGATTTAATCAAATAGAGTTTTTTCTTATCTGATTTTATTGGACTTTTTAAGATACCCTGGTGAAAATTTTTCTCGTAATTCTTATGAATTGGAACATTTTTCAGAAATACTCAGAAATATTTGGAAAGTTTACATCTTCTCTCAGAATTTTTTATACAAGTGAATTCTGAAATATTCTAAAATTTTCTCATCTCATAATTAAAAATATTTTTTAATTTAAATAATATAAAAAGAGGTTATAAACCATTCAGGATGTTATGTGAGTAAAACTTCTAAACAATCAAAATTATATGACAGGCGTTTCGACATGATCTCTATCGGGATCATTCTCAATGTTGAATTATAATTTTAAATTGTTACCGATAACGGTGCAAGATGCTCGCAAATTGATCATGTTATATAATGAACGCATGTTGTGGAATTATGTATGTCAGGAAAAGGCCTTGATATCAAGCAATATTCATGTAGGAAACTTAAGAAGTCACATACAGAAGTCACACATGATAGAATATCTTATCACCCTAAACTTCTTCTCAAAAATACAATCGGTTGATACAACGAATTCAATGTGAAATTAATGTACAAACGCTTTATATTCCTTGTATAACTGCAATTAAATAATGTTTGATCATCCAAATAAAATAAAATAAAATAAAATAATTGAATACAAAGTACACATTGTTTAACTATATGCGACTTATATCAAGTTTCTTACATGAATACTACTTGGTATCAAGGCCTTTTTCTATCATAATTCCACTAGCCAACATGCTATTACATGCTATTACATGCATTCATTATATGATTAATTTTTTAGCATCTTGCACCGTTATTAACAATTTAAAATTATAATTTAACATTGAGAATAAATATTTACGTCTGTATATAAATTTTGATTGTTTAGAAAAAAGTTTTACCCACATCTTGAATGGTTCATATAGCTCATTTTCATTATTTAATTCTTTTAATTATTGAACTGTTATTCTTTATTGAATTTAAAAATTTTTTAGATTCTATAACATTTCATCAGAAATTATACTTACAAAAAAATCTTAAAAATCTTACGATATTTTATAATTAACATATATGAAGAATTTTGAGAATAGATTTTCTGAGAAATGTTCCAATTCGTATAAAAAATGTAAGAAAGTTATATTGGAAAGTCGTCTGGAAAGTTCGTGCTGCAAAAGATTTAAATTTAAATGAAATTAATCTTCTGCATTTCAATTTTCCTTCAAAATCGGCATAAACTTTCCGGACAACCCAATAAAATTGTATAGAAATTCTGAAAAATTATATAGAGATTTTGAAAAATTCTGAGAAAAATTTTTACTAGGGTACTGAAATGCAATAATCACTGCTGAGTCAGTAGTGTTACTACTGTAGTAATATATGACGGACGTAACATAGAACTATTTTCAATAATTGTAATATTTGGTATAAAAAATTTATTAGAGTAAAAAATACATAGCATTAGAATTAGTAGATATTATTTCAGCTAATAGAAATAATATTTTACAGTATTATTAAGCACAAATTATCATAGATACCATCATTTCTACATTATAATTATATTTAATATTAATTATTTTTTTTTATATGCGTTCCGTCTCTTTCACAACATCTTTGACCAGATATGTTACGTCCATTATAGAAGTAGTTTTCATACAATCGTAGAAGCATGCTAAATAGAAGTACAGATTCAGGTAGGTGATCGCATGGGAGCATTATAAAATTAGTTCTCGAATTCATAAAGGAAACTTCTTTTTTATTATAATTTCGTGTATTCTCTGAAATATAATAATAATCAATCATACTTATTTTCAGAATAAAACTCCAATGAAATTTTAATGAAATTTCTTCCACCACTATTATACTACTAGTGACACTACTTGTCGAATTTATTTATTGCATTAATGACAGTAGTATATTTTTAGACGGGACAGTAATGTCTTGGTGCTAACATATACAAAGGTAAATCAAATATAAATCGAAATTATTATTTTTTTAATTTATTGAAGCATCATAAAGATACAAAAACGTATAAAGTTATTTCTTTATATAATCTCCGGATTTAAAAACTCATTTTTCTTAAAGAATAGATAGGTTTTTTATTCCGCTATCGTAAAATAAAGGTGGTTGTGACACCAGTCGATCGCGCATGAACGACAACAACATCATCTTCAAATCTCTGCTCTTCAAATAGACCTGCTTCTTTAGTAGTCCAAACAAATGATAATCACAGGGCGATAAATCTGGCTTGTAATGAGGATGTTCTAATGTAATCCAGAACAAATTCTCAATTTTTTGTCGAATTGGGATAACTATATAAGGCCGGGCATTGTCTTGCAGCAGGATAACGTCTCGTGGATGGAATTGGAAATTCGCGTCTTTTCCGATGATGTCAGTTTGTTTCGTTCCAAAGTTGACAGTA
>NW_017259567.1:208072-230903 GCF_001594045.1 Atta colombica | reverse complement strand
CGGTTCTTGAAAAAAAAATACAACATTGAAAGAAGATAAAGACAATGAAAGCTTTCAATACAACGCGAAAATTGCGCAATTATAACAAGAATTTCAATAATTCACTTAATATATTGTACTACCATGTCGATATAAAAAATTTTCTTTTGTACGTTTCAGTTTGCTTCAAACTGAAATCTTCAGCAAGTTGTGAACATCGATGTCTTATAATAAATATATATAATACATAATATACATAAATATTCACAATGTTGGTTAAGTAATCCTCATCGGTGTTTTGACAAATAGTCCGCAATATTAGAGAGATATTCTATATGAGGCCAAAAGATGTATATATCCCATATCCCTACTATCAGATTGAGAATTGCTAAAAATGTCTCTTCGCTTTTAAGCCAAATGACTAGCTGGAGAGAGCAATATGTTACAGCAATTAGTTACGTAATTATTAACATATACGTACTTTTTCAACTTACTCTCCGTCTCCATAGATCACAATCATTTATTCTAGCATATCATCGATTTAATAAAAGAATATACAAATTTTTTTTCAAAATTATTTTATAAAAAAATAAAAAATAAATAAAAGGTTATAAAATTATTAAAAGTGATAAAAATATCCAAATGGAAGTCAAACACTTAAACCGTCAAAATTTGTAATCTGAGAGTCACGTCCGCACAAATCAATACACGACTATTATAAATGTTAAATTTAAAAACAATTAACGAAATAAAAGCAAATACACAAAATTATTATTTAAATTTCTATAGAATGCTCACATACGAATGGTGCAAAGCTCTGTAATTGGAGATTTAAACTATTAGTTTGCAATTTAATATTCAAGATTTCAAAGATGAGCCTTTTGTTCAATTGTCTGTCTATTGTCTAAGATTTCGACATTGTCCCATTACATTACATTCATGATCCAACTTATGACAGATTCACAAAAAGTTTTTCTATTAATTTGATTTTTGTGCTCCTTTCGTTTTCAATAATCAACCCGGTTGCCCAATATACGTTGCATCAGTCTCGATATTGTAATTTATAGACGACATTCTTAGAACTTGGAGGGAGTCTGTCTTTATGTACTTTAATAACCTTATCCGGTTTGTTAAGGTTACGAAAACAAAGAATTAGAATTCAAGTTTTTCGTGATGTTCTCGAATTTCTCTGAAATTAAAGATAAATAGGAGACCGTGAATCAAATTTTATTTACAGGCTCATCCTGAGTATCATTATCTTTGTTTTTTTTTACATTATGTATTAATGATTTGGTAATTATACAGATTAGGGGACATTTGCGCTGATGACCTTGACATATGTTGTCAAGTTCATAATTCTGAGTGAAGGTTTTAGTTGGCAGTCATTGTTTATTAAAAAGTTATGAACAAAAAAGTTCGAAAGATAAGCATTATTTCTGCATTATTTCTGCTATATATGCAATACCAAACACTATTCTACTATATATAGATTTTGACTTTCAACACAAAGCGACTTTCACTTTTCTCTTCTCCTCTTCTCCCCCCCCCCTTCCCTGCAAAGAGATAAGAGAGTCGGAGGTAAGAGTCGTGCGCCCCTTTGCAGGGAAAAGGGGAAGTAAGAGTGGGAGGTGGAAGTCACTTAAAACCTATTGAAAGTCTTTCAAAGTCATGATCTTGATGACATATATCAAGATCAAAATCATCGGAAGATCTGTTATACTACATATTTACCCAATCGGACTTGTAAGTAAAGCGTAAAGTACATATTTTGCTTCTCAACTCATATATTTATCAACTCATATATTATTTTATCAAATAAAGTAATAAGTTTATTATTTTATCAAATAAAGTAATAGTTTTATAATAACACATTTTTCCAATGTTGATGGATATATATTTCAGCTATAATTTTAAAATATTCGTCGATACATTCGAGAAATGGATTTTTGCGTTTAAATGAAAATGTGGCGAAATAACTAACATAATGATATTTCCGTCGACCATATCGTGAAATATTATCACGTACTTCACGCCAAGTGTGTTCTATATTCTGTGTGAGCATCTGTCGGGATTAAAAAAATTATATTTATGATTTACTGTAGCATGTTTATAACTTTCATTTTCCAAACTATATGTTCTCCAACAGTTTGACATAATTATTAATCCATTTTTTATGGTAATTAAGTAAAATGTTTGCTAATCGATTTTCAATAAATATACGGTTTATATTTCTCTCAATATCGTCAGAGATCCACTGACCAGTAGTTAGACGTATCCTTTAGGATTTTTTTTTTTTCCAATTTTACATTCATCAATTTCAACAACAATATTTTCTCCACCATAATTCACTTATGCTATCAATCCATAATACACACAACTGAAACGTGATAAATATTTAAAAAAAATTGTACTTTACTGAAAGTAATATTTAAAGGAATAATTGTAAAACAAGTAGCATACTTCTCGACAAAAGTGAGTCCAATTTACAGCCATACATGGTATAGCGATATTCCCAATTCTTGCTGAAGAAAATGTCGAGGAGAATGGATCATAAGAAAATAGCCTATGAGACAATAGCAACGGCACGCAGTTGCTATTCGAAATCAGCTATGAGCAAACCATGTTCAGTCAAAACACTGACTTTAAAATTAAAGATAGATAAAATTGGCATGGTAGATAGGGTAATAATGTTGTCGCAATTCGAAATATCATTTAAAAAATATTGAATTAATACACAAATTTCCTTGAGAACGATTATCCCCCTGAATTTATTTTCAATATTATCAACTCAAAATTAAAATCATTAATACATAATGTGACAAAGAAACAAGGTAATGGTATTCAGGAGCCTGTAAATAAGATTTGATTCACAGTCTCCTATCTTTAGTCTCCTACCTTTAATTTCAGAGAAATTCGAGAACACGAAAGACTTGACTTCTAATTTTTGTTTTAATAGCCCTAACAAACCGGTAAAGTTCATTAAAGTACATAAAGACAAACTCCCTCCAAGTTCTAATAAGAATATCGTCTATAAATTGTCGAGACTGTAATGCAACCTATAGGTGTACAACTTTGCTTCCGCCGTTTTTTTTCCGAAATTCGAGGCTTTATTGTAAAAAACTGGTTATACATTTATGATTCAAAGTATTGTCCATCGCTGGCCACTACTTTCTCCCATCTTTCGGGTAGCGTACGAATCCCGCGTCGAAAAAACTGGTCATCTTTTGAGGCTATCCACGAATCGATCCAATTTTTTACTTCTTCATAAGACCGGAAATGCTGGTCAGCCAGGCCGTGTGCCATTGATCGAAACAAGTGATAGTCAGAGGGAGCAACATCTGGAGAATACGGCGGGTGAGGTAGGACTTCCCATTTCAACGTTTCCAAGTATGTCTTGACCACTTTCGCAACATGGGGTCGAGCATTGTCATGCTGCAAAATCACTTTATCGTCTCTCGTTGTATTGCAGCCGTTTGTCTTTCAATGCTCGGCTTAAACGCATCAATTGCGTTCGATACCGATCGCCTGTGATTGTTTCAGTCGGTTTTAACAGTTCATAATACACTATGCCGAGCTGGTCCCACCAAATACAGAGCATGACCTTGGACGTCAAAATCACCGTTCTTGAAGCGTTGCAACCCCTCACGACACGTTCTTTCACTAATAGCAGCCTCATCATAACTATTTGAGAGCATTCGATGAGCCTCAGCCGCAGATTTCTTCATATTGAAGCAAAAAATTAAAACCTCCCGCAAATGACGAGAATTTGGCTCGTAAACTGACATTTTCAATTGAGAATAACTTTATGATGCAGACACAAATCGACTAATGTTTCTATGGGGTTATGTTGACAGATGCTGAAGTTCATTGTATGACGTCTATGATCTATTTATTTCGACCACCATTTACTGCTAAAGCCATCTATAGGAAAACGGCGGAAGCAAAGTTGTACACCTAAAATATTGAACAAACGGGTCGATTATTGAAAACAAAAGGAGCACAAAAATCAAATTAATAGAAAAACTTCTTGTGAATTTGTCGCTCAGCATAGGTTGAATCATGAATTTAAATGGGACAATGTCGAAATCTTAGACAATAGAAAGGTAATTAAATAAAAGGCTCATCTCTGAAATCTTGAATATTAAATTGCAAACTAATAGTTTAAATCTCCAATTACATACGGAGTTTTTGCACCATTCGTATGTGAACATTCTACAGAAATTTAAATAGTGATTTTGTGTATTTGCCTTTATTTCGTTAATTGTTTTTAAGTTTGACATTATAATAATCATGTGTATTGATTTGTACAGACGTGACTTTCAGATTACAAATTTTGACGGTTTAAGTGTTTGACTTCCATTTGGATATTTTTATCACTTTTAATAATTTTATAACCTTTTATTTATTTTTTATTTTTTTATAAAATAATTTTGAAAAAAAATTTTTGTATTCTTTTATTAAATCGATGATATGCTAGAATAAATGATTGTGATCTATGAAGACAGAGGATGAATTAAAAAAGTACACATATATGTTAATAATTACGCAACTAATTGCTTTACATATTGCTCTTTCAGCTAATCATTTAGCTTAAAAGCAAAGAGACATTTTTGGCAATTCTCAATCTGACAATAGGGATATGCTTCTTTAGTCTCATATTATAGAATATCTCTCTAACATTGCGGACTATTTGTCAAAATATTAATGAGGATTACTTAACCAACATTGCGAACTATATTTATTATAAGACATTGACGAAATTTGTTCACAATTTGCTGAAGATAGTTTGAAGTCTTAGAACATACATACTGGAAAGGGCCATAGGTGACTGTCAATTGCACCAACATCTATCTATTTCCTGAATGTTTTACCATAATGCGCATGCGTCGATTATGAATATTCATATGTACATACGTTCAAACTTCAAAACTGGCAAAACGAGAGCATATAAAATTATTAAAAAATTGGACATTACTGTATTATATGTCTCAAAATATCAACGAAGCAAAATAAAATATCTCTTCATGCGTAAGTAATCTTACTTCGTAAATAATTTTAAGCCAAACTTTAAGAGTATGTATTGATTGAATTAATTTAAATGTGTAAAATAAATATGTAAAATATGTGTGTATTTTAAATATATAGTTATAATCAACAACGACGACAATTAGCTGGGAATATTCATTTCCATCATTTCAAATAACATTTTGATAACTATTCTACATTTTTTCAAATTCGAATTACGCGGTATCATCATGCCCAACCGCACAGCAAACAAGCATTCAGACAAGGACAAATAGTTGTTGGAGACACTTTTATTACGGCCCTTCCAGTATATATGTTCTAAGTTTGAAGCAAATCGAAACGTACAAGGAAATTTTTTTGTATCAACATGGTAGACAATATATTATGTGAATTCGTTATCGAAATTCTTGTTATAATTGCGCATCAATCCACGCTGATTCTCATTGCCTTATATTCTTTCAGTCAATGTACAAAACTTCTTCGAAATAAAAAAATACAGTTGCAAGAATTTTCCCAGCTGACAATCGATGTCGGTGACCTTCATTTTTAACTTCTCGTTCTTCTAAAAATTGTTTGTGCCACGCGTACACCTGAGTTTTCTTAAGGCTTGTCCCCGAACTGTGCCTTAAGCATTCTCAAAAATTTTGAACAGTTTTAATTGTAAGAAACTTGATAATATTTGTTGTGCAACGGATGAGGATACCTCTTGTTTTGGCATCGTGATATTGACTAAAAGAGTGGTAATGTGAAGTCCTCTATGAGGATCTCCTTCAGGTATCTCTACCTGAAGGGTAACGCTTAGAAGTCATACCCCTCTCCGTTCACTTCACGTACAAAAATAATTCCAGTTTATATTTCATCCTCGTATAATTAACTTTGACAATAATACATGCGTATGTTTTTGTTAAATAATGTAGTAATATCATTAATAGTTAATCGTTTAAAATATTTATATACTTTTACATTTAACTTTGCTAATTTCATGCATATAACAACTACTGTTAGTATGCACTGCAATCGCACTCACGAGCGCAACTTCGTCGCGTATTCGTAGCCAATACTCTTTAATCTTAAGAATTTTCACAACGAGAATTCGTCTGGCCTTAAAAGAATGTTATAGAAAAATTGTCTTTACACGACCACTTCTGTATACGGCATGAGATCTCGAAACCGAAAGTTTCCGAGCGCTAGGCACGAATGAGCGTGCTGCTCTTTCCTGAAATTAATTAGAATATTTTTCAAACGATATTCTACTGAACTGCGAAATGTCGACGGCTCTCGTAAACTCAGTTTACGAGACGTTACGACAACTCAGTTCCGGAAATGGCAGAGGGGGCGGTTTGTGGCCGAGAATAGTTTGGAGGAACGAATAGAGCAGTTGCAATAAATGAGACAGTAATTAATAATAGTAAAATGTAACAAATGTATTCTTTGAATTTTCGACTCTCGTTTGTACATGCTCGATAAGTCACGATAATCACGCAACGAGAAGTAAAGGGATGTTTTATTACTATAAACACGGCGTAACATCGTGCTCGTCTGCGGGGGCTTCAAACGGTCGTAGAATTGCGGAATTAATGACGAACACACGGACGCCACAATACAAAATTCCGATACAAGCGAGACAATAATTACGCGACAATACTTAATGGAAATGACCAGGCTATAGCTTAGGCGAAAAGTTACTATCTCGAGAATATCACAACGAGTCGTCATGGGAGGCGGCGCGTTCAAATGCCATTAACGCGAGAAACGCCATAGCAATTTCACGTCTCACATACGAAAACCGATAAGGATAATTACACGCGCTTCCCCGACATGAAAATTGGCGACCTTACAATTCAGTGGCTCGTCTCACCCCGATAATTTTCCTTTAAGTCTTCGGTATGATATCCTGGCTATCCTAGCATTTTACATCCTTCACATGTATCTATGCAGCTTACTCGCACAAGTGCCGGGCGCTAATCCTTCCGGGGGCAAGTAGTGATCGCTATTTCCACAAGGAATTATTTCCTTATCGCGTCTAATTGGCGAATTTGCGTATCTTGCGTCCTAGCACGCAGAATTCGACTTGGCAACAGATTTTCCTTCGGCCGCTTAGGAGGTTCTCTTTGCTATGCGGGAGATGCGATCGCATCTCGGTGACGGAATCCTAGTAATCGTGGTAGAGGCGGTACCTCCGCTTCCGACCTTGGTTCCAACTTCTCAAAGGAGATCCCCACAAGTTTTGTTGGGGTCCCTCGCCGATACTTGGGCGTAGAGTGGCCATCTCTGGCTGCCGCCC
This sequence comes from Atta colombica, assembly GCF_001594045.1. NCBI lineage: Eukaryota > Metazoa > Arthropoda > Insecta > Hymenoptera > Formicidae > Atta > Atta colombica. The sequence goes on along the minus strand of NW_017259567.1, from coordinate 223,615 downwards.
TCGTTATCTCTCTGCTTTGCGCTTGTAATATTATGTAATGTTATGGAGCGACAGGTTTTGAAACAAAATAAAAAGTATTAAAATGTGGAGCGATATCACCTGCGTTCTCCTCCTTGTAAGATGCTGTGCGCCCCGGTCAATCCGTTCTCAATCTTTCCTGAATTTCGATCCTGACAGTCTTCTTTCTTTATCATGGAGACCGTTTACCGATGAGATGATGCAAAATTCACAAGGGAGTCGCCAATTATCCTGTAAAACTCGTAGCACGATAGCGCACGAAAGAATGACAAAAATCGATATAGAAAATCTACGATACGCACAAATATACGAAACAAACGCGAAATAAACGAAATAACGCTAAAAAGGTGCGTCAATCTTCTAAAAAGTGAAAGGACACAGTACGCCAGAGTTGCGCTGTTCAATCGGGTCTTACGATGATGGACGGAACACGTCACGTCACAACACTGATCTAGCGTAATACATGTGATCTAATTCGCTATAAGATTTTAGGGGAGGAGAAAGGAGTATTCTAATTACCTTCTAAGTATACTTTTAGTATTCTAAGTATACTTTTTTAAATCAACAAATTAATTAGAAGGTATTTAGTCAGAATGGAACATCCTGTTATTCATGTTTCCTGGAACGATGCAGTTGCCTATTGCAATTGGATAGGAATGAGATTGCCAACTGAAGCAGAATGGGAAGTTGCATGTCGTGGTGGACTCTCTGATAGACTTTATCCTTGGGGAAATAAATTAATGCCAAAGAATCAACATAAGTAAGTTGAACTTATATTTATATAATTTAGAATGTTGTAATTGTGAAGGAAACGAGTTTCCTCATTGAATTCAATGAAATTATAAACTCATTCGATGCGTTTTTGCATGAAATGTACTTATATATATGTAATGAAATGAACAAATCCGATAGAAAAAAAGTATTGCTTTGCAGTGTTGTTCCGCAAACCGAGATATTAAGTTGATGATTTTAGGAAATCTGTCACATCAATACTGCGATATGAGCATGCGCTGTGGTCTTCTTCTGTCATCTTCTTAATTCATGTTCTAACCTCGTGTGCATGCGTTTTAGACATTTTGCTGTTTTAAATATTTATTTGCTTTAAAAACACAAATTCTTTGCTGTAAGAACAAAAATTATATTAAAAAATAATTTGTATTTTTAAAGTAGAGAATTCGTTTTTAAAGCAGAGAATTTGTGTTTAATAAAATTGAAAAATTGTGTCATTAAAGCAGATAGATAAATCACAGGAAATATCTAATTATAACAATAAACTATTCATCAGAGATTTTGAAGAGGAAGAAATTAAATAGTTGTTTTCTTGTTTTAATCGATAGTTTTTCTTAACTTCTTAGTATATTTCTCGGGTTTGATTTTTCGACTCCATTTTTTTAGGAATCATAGTACCAAGAGTACAATTTAGCTTTAAAGCTCTTCGAGCAGCAGAGGCTCGCTTATGTTTTTGCATTTAGTAGTAGTTTGCATTCTTACTCTTTAGAGTTTATTCACATGAGTAGACTTACAGTTTAAAGTTGAATCCGAACGGCGAATGCGTAAAATCGCGTATTTGGGGCGCAGGTGAGATCGAACCCGGAGCCACAGATCATGAGTCACTCGCACTGAGCGGCGAGCCATTCGGCGTCCTAATCAACGAGGGATATAAAAATACTAAATTAGAAAATGCTACAATATTAAGAGAGACACTTGGAAGTAATGAAAGCAATAGTTTTTTTAATTAAATTAAAAAAATTTTTTTATTAAAACTCGAAAACGAGAAAATGACAACAGAGCTTTTTTATTGCTGCTGAAATTCCTTACAAAATAAATATCTATCGAACTTTGAACTACGAATAAAATTGAAGATACAGTGGTTTGAAGATAAATGCTTGTAAAAACGGCAAAAATGGGCATTTTTTTCAATTATTATTCTTCTACATTGTTTTGAGTGAGAGATCAGAGAGTAATAATAAGATTGTTCGCTTTATGTTGTATACATAATCAACATTTACAGCCAATTCTTTTATTAATTCATTTACTGTATCTGTCTCTTGGCAGGAAAAATCCAATTTTTCCAAAAATCCAATGAAAAGAATAAATTTCTGATGTTACTTTTTAAAACAAAACAATTAGCAAGAGAAAAAAGTTATTATCATTATTATGAAATAGTTACATAGCCTTATTACATACAACCTAAATTGTATTACATATAACCTCCGTCTCTCTTACATTGCATCGTTGATGTAAAACAATTTATTTTTATTGTATTACTGTTAAATTTGTTAATTATTAATTTATTATATACATATTATATACATATACATATACAAAACAAAAAAAAACCACTTCAAAAAAGGATGAATTTCATTAAAAAAGTGCTTACTTTGCAACTCGATGATTCTGGAAGTATTAATCGTTTGGAGTTGAATTTAAGTTCATTTTTTCAAGTAAGATACTGCTTTAAATCATTTAACATCACATTTAGTTCTCCGAACACTCAGAACAATGTAGAAAGCAATAACTGCCTATTTTTGTCGTCTTTTTCAAGAAATTTCACTCTTTAAATTACTGTATTCTATTCATAGGTATAGTAAATATTTATTTTTTAGGAAATTTCAGACAAAAAAGCTCTCTTGTCATTTTTCGTCTCTTCTCGTTTTTGAGTTTTAATCGAAAAAAAATTGTTACTTAATTACATCCAAGTGCCTCTCTTAGTGCTGTAGCACTTTCTTAGAGTCTTTTTATACTCAAATTTATACTGTCGATGATTGGCCTTTAACACAAGCGCATGTTAAAGTGTTAAATGCACGCACGCACGCACGCACGCACGCACGCACGCACGCACGCACGCACGCACGCACGCACGCACGCACACATCGCTGAAAACGGTTCATCGAATTTTCTATCGCGCATGATTATATCAAATTAAGAGAGAAAACCTGAGTTGCCAATCGCTCTTGTCGCCCGAATGTCTCCTTAAAATTTCGATTGTTGGCGAATTTTGAATGGCAATTAACTGAAAGAGGCTTCGTGTCGCGGAAGCAATATATACGCTGATCGCCTCCACTCTCACTCTCTTAGTTCTTTGTCTTCAAGAAAACCGTGAGAAATCCGTCGAAAAAAAAGCCGCCGAGAAAATCGTCGTTTTTATTAATTTATTTTATTAATTCGTTCGGGTATTGGGTGATCCTAAAAGAGACAGTTCGTAAATTTTCGTATATTTCGTAAATTTTTACAAAGTGCATGTGATTATGTCAGATAAACTGAGTTATTAGTTTAAAAGAATAAAGATAATCAATTAAACTATGTTCCGGAATCATTGTTATTTCAAAAATGTATTCTCGGGGATGGTAAATAAACAGTTCAGAGACATCGAGCCGTCTTTGTTCAATCACGCTTGCGACATTTTGTTCAAAACGTGAGTGTATTTCACTCCTGTTCTAATCACGTATCTATCTCAGATGGCACACGACCTTCTTTGCGCGACACTCGAGAAGTTGATTATCGTGCGTTCTGCGTGCGAAAGTTCAGTTTGCTTCCCGATCAATCATTGATCGAGATTCTTAACGAATCTTATCCCGAATATTGAGTGCGAACCATATCGAAGTTTCATTGCATATTAACGCAATATTTTGTCACGTAACGTTACCGATATCACGAGAGCATTCAGTGCGCGAGAATTATCTGAGTTTCCGGTACCTGAGATTTGTCAGTCTCATTGCTGCTCACAATCTTTGACGGCTGCGAGAAATTATTCAACATCGTTCCAAGTGTGAGTTATCTATGCACGCATCTAACCGAATGCATTAATTATCGGATTACAAGCATACCGCCTTCGACTATAATACGATAAATCTTAATTCGATTCAACAATAAAGTTAAGACGACTCTCTTTGTTGTAATAATTTAAACTTATTGTTTAAATTATTACAACAAAGAGAGTCATCGTTATTATACACCGCCTTGGCGAGCGAGCCTTCCATACAAAGTGACACCAGCATCACAAATACATAAACTTTTTTTTGTTGCGCCATCCTTGTGCCGTCCTTGCGTTTCACTCGCATTCGCGGTGCATTTGTACATTGTACATTTATAGTTCGGATGGCTCGAAATAGAAATACCATTTTTTTTCAATGGGATGTTTCATTCCTTAAACATGAGTTAGCGCATGTGTAAAAAAATACATATCTCTTAGATTTTTGTGTTTAACAATATATTTCACAGAGAATCAAATCGGTGCCGAACAATTGAGTGATGTACCTTGTCAGTTATATACAAAATTTGTCACCAAAATGTGAACAAATCGAACAATTTTTTTAAACAAAATGTTTTTAATTTCAATATTACAAAAAATCCTTTTACGTAGCACTTGAGGGATCCTTATAGAGCACAATTATTCGATATATTAGCCTATATCCTATAGCAATTATCCTATATTAGCTTGAATAACGGCCTTCTCGATCTGAAACATTCACACGCACGCTATAATGTAATGCTGTCCATGCCGATGAATGCTGCCACAGCATAGAGGTCCTTAATGACATCACATTAGGATACCGAAATTTGTGACCCTTTCAACTACGCTCCACATAGTAGGCTAAGTGATTTAAATTTGAGCTGTTGGGAGGCCAAAATTCCTTGGATCAAAACATATCGAAATTGTCTGAAAATCAATTTTAAATCAAAATGATTTGCATAAGCCGGTGCACCGTCCTGCTGAAAAACATATGACCTTCTGGACGCCACAGTTTCCATCCACGGCTACATCCATCAGAACGTGCAACGATTGCCCTAGGTTATCCGAAATCAGCACTTTCAACCATTGCGGGGGTCCTTGCGGTGCGTTCTTTCGAGTGACTCTTCCTCGCTGGCATACTGGACAATCTTCGTTGGACTGTTCTAAAGTATATTTTGCCACAACGTCATAAACGATCGATCTCAGGTATTCAAAGAACGAATTATTTCCATTGCTGAGCGCCCAGCGCGAATGCCTTCGATGATCGCGGTTTCGATTATATTCCGCATTTGGTTTCAACATCGCGGCCATTTTGAGAATATGACTGTTTACTAGCATCAAGTTTTCTCGAATGCCAACAACAACCTTTGGCGAACACAATATAGCGAAAAATTTAAATTGAAATTTGTTCGGATTTTAGTGACGCACTCTGTGGTATTTATACAGAATGATTTTAACATATTTCGTCATAAGCAGGTGAATCGAACTGAGTCGAAAAGTCATCTACTATTTTGCAATTTACGCAATAGTTAAAGAAATTAATGTTAGCCGTGCGTCCGCTGGGCCTACTACTGCCGGACGAACAGATCGCATAGCGCGCCGGCCGAGCCGCGAGGAGCGGGGATGACCTGGCAGGCACGCCGTTCGAATTTAGTGATGACTCGCGGCCGTTTTCCTTCCCTTTAGAATGAATTAAATTGAGTTTTCGAAGAGTTCTTGATCATTTCCCAATTTTCAAGATATTATTTCTAAAGCCGAATATCCGCAATCGTTAGCTTGGCGCGCGGGGAGTGGCTGGGAGGCACTAAACTCGAACGGCGCGTCTTTCAAGCCATCCCCGCTCTTCGCGGCCCGGCCGACGCGCTATGTGATCGATGGGAACGATAGGCTGTTCTTCCAGCAGTAGTAGGCCGAGCGAACGCACATATATGTCTATCTTTCAACATTAATTTCTCGTTAACTATTGCGTAAACTGCAAAATGGTAGATGACTTTTCGACTCAGTTCGATTCACTCTACCTGCTCATGATGGGTGACGAAATATGTTAAAATCATCCTATATAATCATGAATTTAATAAAAAATTAACCAAATATTTATGTCAATAGTCGTAAATTTTCATTAATTGTCCATAATATATGTGATCGTTCTTCAATTATCTCTGGGCCCTGATCGATAGCTCGCGATCATTTTATCGTACTCTTCGTTTTCTATTTATATCTTTCAATTGGCACTTTTATATTTTTATCTTTACCGTAAATGTTTGTTAATGTTTTTTCGTATAATATGCGAAAATATGTGACGTAAACACGCTTATATCTAAAATTTAATATTATATGTTTGTAATGGTCGGTCTAAAATCGTAGCGCGCGCACTTACGTTAGTATTTCGTCTCCGCCAGTCTCTATTATTATATTTTTATAAATAAAAAACAAAATTATTATAATTTTCTTATTATTTCGTTATTTTTTTATATATTAATAATTTTAACAAATAAAAAAAAGATAAAATTAAAATAAAGATATATAAATATAATTATTTCCAGTACACAATTATTACGTTTCTTTGTTTTTAATTGATTAACATAAAGTATTATCAGAATGTTTTCTTATTAATTATTACTTATCAGGAGACGCGATAGTGTCTCCGGCCATGTTAAAAAAAAAGTAAAAGACATAAAGACAAGTCTCTTATCCCGAGTCACCAAAGTCCATTTTTGGGCTACAGAACTAAAAAATATAAAAAATTTTGAATCGTACGTAACATATTCTGAAAGACGGCCTCGCCACAAGTAATTTGAATTAAAAAAAATAAAAATCAGTCAAGTTGGACAAGCGGTCAAAATGTGATTTTCATGAAAAATGAAGTAATTCCTTCTTCTCCTTCTTCTCTGTCCGCAATCACATGCACTTCTCTTTTTTCTCACCTTTTTACTCACCCCCAATTTCGATCAACTCCATCTCCATTCCCTTCCCACCTCCACTCCTTCCCCCTTCCCACCTCCACCATCCTTTATTTTTCGCCCCATCTCACTCTCTTTCGTCCTTTCTCACCTTCGTCTGCTGAAAGTGTCCGATGGTCACTCAAGGTCATGACCTTGACAATGTGAGTTAATTTTTTTGTATAACTTCGTAACGCGTGATGGGTGACTGCTTAATCTTCCGAAGGTTGCAGGAAATGTAGTGGGAAGACACATATTGTACGTCGCAGGTCTATGTTAATAAATAATAATTTCAGATTGAAAAAAAGGAATAAAATTAAGTAAAAGTTACTGAAATATTATGAAAAGGTTATCCAAAGTTCGCATATATTATAAAGAATTAAGACAAATTAAAAAATAACAAATGATGTTCAAGTCCAATTGGGTCGAGCCCAATTTTCAATGTTTGTAATTACAAAGTGACAAGTACATATATAATTAAAATAGAACGGTTTTAAACTGATCGATAAAGAGATAAAAAAATATGTACAGACTTCTAGTGGATGTGTACTGATGGTCATTATCGCAATATGTCGTTATAAAGCTGACATTATGTCCCAATTGATGGCGCGTATTATTATGAATATACTTAAAATAAAGAATGAGCCCCTCTATTGCTCGTTCTTGTGAGAGCAATCATATATTCTCTCCGATTTTAACACACTCTTTAATATTTCTTCCGTTTGCAACAGAATGAATTATTAATAGTGTATGAATGTACTTTTTTTGTTTGCAAGGAGAAGAAAAATCTTCACACAGCCCCTCATCCAAGATGTTTCCGAAAGAGAACTTAACCGGATAAGGGGAAGATATCCAGAACCGATCTTCTGATTGTGCAGGATGAGTCTGCATCCGATGAGTCTCTCTCCTAAGGAAGGACAGCGGACATCATCGCTTATCTGCTAAAAAACTCCTCCTTCAGCAAAACAACATTGAACATAAATCAGAGAATTATTTTGCATAGTCACAGTATTTAATTTTGCAATCTTAAATGACTTAGAAGTGAATATATCTGTTCACTCCAAGAGGGAAGTATCCTAAGAGTTGCAGCGCAAAAATAAAAAATGCTTGGAAATAGTAGTGCATAAATCACAGAATTATTTTGCATAATCAGAGTAATCAATTTTGCAATTTTAAATGAGTAGTAAATATGATTGTTCGCTCCAAGAGGGAAGTGCCTTAAAGGTTGCAATGCAAAAATCGAAAATGCTTGGAAATAATAGCGCATAAATCAGAGAATTATTTTGCATAGTCAGAATATTTAATTTTGCAATTTTAAACGATTTAGGGATGAATATATCTGTTCGCTTCAAGAGGGAAGTGCCTTAAGAGTTGTAGCACAATAATAGAAAATGGAAATAGTCGCGCATAAATTATTTTGCATAGTCCGAATATTTAAATTTGCAGTTATAAATGACTTAAGAGTGAATATGATTGTTCGCTCCAAGAGGGAAGTGCCTTAAGGGTTGTAGCACAATAATGGAAAATGCTTGGAAATAGTAGCGCATAAATGTATTTTTTTTAAGTGATATTTTTTTAAGAGATATTTTTATCTCAATTTTCATTGGCAATCTCTTTCATGGGCAGCAATTTTTCAAATAAAAATTTCTTTTAATGTACTGTTTACTTTCTAAATCTTTTTTGTATGCATCACGCATTTTCTGACATTTCGTTTCAGGATCTGATATGTATTGATCACGCACCCTCTGATATTTTATTTCAATATCTTTCTCGTTCTGCTCGCGCACTCTCTGACGTTTTGTTTCAGAATCTTTTTCGTACTGATCACGCGTCCTCTGATATTTTTTTTCAGAATTCATAACATATTTTTCTCTGTGAGAAAAAACATTTTTTTCCATTTGTTTCGAACGCTCTTCAGTTTCCTTGCTACGTGCAAGTCTTTTTCTTAGTTCATCCGCCTCTTGTCTTTTTAATGTCTTCAACGGTAATAGCGTTAATAGAGCAAATTAAATTGTAGAGGTATTAAAAATGAGTTATTGTTTGTCTTGCGAACATTAACATTTACGGACATGAGGTCTTGGCAAAGATCGATCATACGTCACGATGCAAAGATTATGCTGAACAGACTCAATGTAGCAATCGCAATCGTCATAAGACCACAATTATAATCGTCGTCGACTGACCTTCAGGAAATACTATTGGATTCAGGAATACTATTGGATTATTCTGAAAGGGAAATAATCTGTCCATAAAAACTTGAATTTCTCCATTCAATTTTGTATATTAACATTATAAGAATTCTTTATGAGAATCCTTTATCATATATAATAACATTTTTGTGTCGTAATGGCAAGCAACCCAATGTCCGCCGAAATCACTGTGCAATATTTGTTTCTTCGAATTATCGAGTGGAAATCCGATTGAGAAATATTGTTAACAATACAGGCCGAGGTGCATAATCAGAATTTCTTTCAAGTAGCGTAGGGAAACTATCTATCATCGTCTCCATTCTTCAGAAACCAAGATGTTTTTCTCCATATTACCATAACAAAACTTGTGTAACACTGACGATCCATTTTCAGTTGGTGTTTGGGGCAGCCTTCAAGTATCAGATTTTTCCATTAGACACCTACAGCAAGCCAAAGTTCTGCACTATTGCAGCCAAAAACGCTATAATAGCGAATAATTTTAGTTTGGATGCGTAATAGGTCCAAAACAAAATTAATTTTTGTAATGGTAGGCGCCTACGCCAAAATTCTGGCAGTTGATGCTTTCATTCAGCGCTTATGTCGCAGTTTTTATACAACGCCTGAGCAGCTAATAAGTTTCTTTTAATTTTCCGAATCTGTAAAATAAGAAAGTTATATAAATATGTTATAAAACAAATAAATAATAATTTGTAAGTTTGGAAATAACTTTTAACATATAATGACATTTTCTGAGAGTAGAATTCTTTTGGTGTATTTACGTGACAATTTACGTGACAATATTTCTTAACAAATTATTGAATATTTATAATTAAATTTTATTTTCAGAATATTAAAAGAATTAATGCTTTGGCGCTGTATAAGGGTTACCGTAAACGCTGAAATAAAGCATTGATTGCTTCGGCGCCGTATAAACGCTGCTGTAAATACTATATTAAAATATCAATTGCTCTAGCACTGTATAAGGGTTGCCATAAGTGCGAAAATAATACATCGACTGCTCTGTCGCTGCATGAAGGCTGCCGTAAACGCTGCATTAAAATAAGTGCAATAAAGTCCTGGCTTGCCCTACATTGATATGTTATTATGAATAATAAAAATTTCTTATCGCAGTCGAAGAACTTTATGATATTTCAGAGTATTAAGAAATAAATCTCTATGTGAAAGATCGTATTAAAATCGGAGAGATGAAGAAAATGTGGTTGCGTTCTCACGAGAATGGAGGGGCCCATTCTTTATTTTTAGTATTAGGTATACAACTTTGCTTCCGCCGTTTTTTTTCCGAAATTCGAGGCTTTATTGTAAAAAACTGGTTATACATTTATGATTCAAAGTATTGTCCATCGCTGGCCACTACTTTCTCCCATCTTTCGGGTAGCGTACGAATCCCGCGTCGAAAAAACTGGTCATCTTTTGAGGCTATCCACGAATCGATCCAATTTTTTACTTCTTCATAAGACCGGAAATGCTGGTCAGTCAGGCCGTGTGCCATTGATCGAAACAAGTGATAGTCAGAGGGAGCAACATCTGGAGAATACGGCGGGTGAGGTAGGACTTCCCATTTCAACGTTTCCAAGTATATCTTGACCACTTTCGCAACATGGGGTCGAGCATTGTCATGCTGCAAAATCACTTTATCGTCTCTCGTTGTATTGCAGCCGTTTGTCTTTCAATGCTCGGCTTAAACGCATCAATTGCGTTCGATACCGATCGCCTGTGATTGTTTCAGTCGGTTTTAACAGTTCATAATACACTATGCCGAGCTGGTCCCACCAAATACAGAGCATGACCTTGGACGTCAAAATCACCGTTCTTGAAGCGTTGAAACCACTCATGACACGTTCTTTCACTAATAGCGGCCTCCATAAGTATTTGAGAGCATTCGATGAGCCTCAGCCGCATTTCTTCATATTGAAGCAAAAAATTAAAACCTTCCGCAAATGACGAGAATTTGGCTCGTAAACTGACATTTTCAATCGAGAATAACTTTATGATGCAGATACAAATCGACTAATGTTTCTATGAGGTTATGTTGACAGAGTTTATTGTATGACGTCTATGATCTATTTATTTATTTCGACCACCATTTACCGCTAAAGCTATCTATAGGAAAACGGCGGAAGCAAAGTTGTACACCTAATATTTACGATAATGTTTATAATATAATATAGGATAGGATTCTAGTTTTAAGTATAGCGGATCATGGAAGTGGGAGCGTGTACTCCACGATCACTCCCTGATGAAATGCTAGGTAGGCAGTTCCGAGATGTGCTCTTGCGGAAATACTGAATAGAGGGAGTTTTTTAGCAGATAGGCGATGATGTCTGCTGTCCTTCCTTATAAGAGGGACGCAGACTTATCAAATCCACAATCAAGAGATCAGCTCTTGTATGTCTTTCCTCTCATCCGGTTAGATTCTTTTTCGGAGCATCCCGGATGAGGAATTATATGAAGATTTTTCTCCTCCTCGCAAACAAAAAAAAGTATATTAATACAATATTAAAAATCCATTCTGTTGCAATCGAAATAAATATTAAAGATGTTGAAATCGGAGAGATGAAGAAAATATGATTGCGCGTTCTCACGAGAATGGACGATGAAGGAGTTCTTTCTTTATTGTAAGTATATTCATAGAATATTAAGAATTCATTCTGTTGCAATTGAAATAAGTATATATAATAATGTATGATCAATATTTATTATAATTATAACCGTTACATATATTATTAAATATAATATATATGATATATATTTATATGTATATATCATATGTTTCAATATTTTCTAACTGTATTACATGAATTGTAGCTTATAGAAGGTTACGTGATAAAAATCGACAATATATATATTTATAATACTTGCATTACTAGAAAGCTGCTCCGTATATGAAAAGTAGGTGATATATCCCTAAAAAATCATTAAAATGAAAAGAATAAGTCATGTTCAAAAACAGATCTTCAAAAATGTAAACCTTTAAAAATTTTAAAAGATTATCTAACAATATATGGTATGTATTTCATGTATTTGCACGTAATTTACTTATTAAGTTATTATACACATATTTTATGTGTACAAAAATATTCTATGCAAATAAGTTTAATTCATAAAACCATTTTAGTTTTATCCGAATAATCCATTTATTGACATATACATGATACACATTTACTTATTATTAAAATGTGATACTTGATATAGTACTCTATTATTAAAAGTGAATTACTCTTTTCGAGTCCACGCGTCCCGAGCCAATCAGAATACGATTTGGATCACGTGATGGCGATTATCTTATTGTAAACTCTCTAATACGTATATATGTACCTTCTCTCGGCTGCATATCACTGTTATCAACTTCGTAGTCTCCGATTCATAGTAGATTAACACAATGGTTCAGATGATAAGTTTTCAGTTTAGCAGTTGTAGCAACTCTCATCATCATCAATTTAATTGATCGATCAAATAACTGGCGTTGATGAAACCGGTTCTTAGAGCAGGGAAGTCCAAAAAGTAACTAAAGTGTACCTAAATATATTAGGTGTACAACTTCGCTTCCGCCGTTTTCCTATAGATGGCTTTAGCGGTAAGTGGTGGTCGAAATAAATAGATCATAGACGTCATACAATAAATTTGGGCATCTGTCAACATAACTCCATAGAAACATTAGTCGATTTGTGTCTGCATCATAAAGTTATTCTCGATTGAAAATGTCCGTTTACGAGCCAAATTCTCGTCATTTGCGGGAGATTTTAATTTTTTGCTTCAATATGAAGAAATCTGCGGCTGAGGCTCATCGAATGCTCTCAAATACTTATGGTGAGGCCGCTATTAGTAAAAGAACGTGTCATCAGTGGTTTCAAGTCTTCAAGAACGGTGATTTTGACGTCCAAGGTCATGCTCTGTATTTAGTGGGACCAGCTCGGCGTAGTGTATTATGAACTGTTAAAACCGACTGAAACAATCACAGGCGATCGGTATCGAACGCAATTGATGCGTTTGAGCCGAGTATTGAAAGACAAACGGCCGCAATACAACGAGAGACACGATAAAGTGATTTTGCAGCATGACATGCTCGACCCCATGTTGCGAAAGTGGTCAAGACAGAAAGTGGACAAGACTTGGAAACATTGAAATGGGAAGTCCTACCCCACCCGCTGTATTCTCCAGACGTTGCTCCCTCTGACTATCACTTGTTTCGATCAATGGCACACGGCCTAGCTGACCAGCACTTCCGATCTTATGAAGAAGTAAAAAATTGGATTGATTCGTGGATAGCCTCAAAAGATGACCAGTTTTTTCGACGCGGGATTCGTACGCTACCCGAAAGATGGGAGAAAATAGTGACCAGCGATGGACAATACTTTGAATCATAAATATATAACTAGTTTTTTACAATAAAGCCTCGAATTTTGGAGAAAAAACGGCGGAAGCAAAGTTGTACACCTAATAGGTATGTACTGATATACAAGAAATGTACTTAGATATAGATATAGATACCAGAAAAAAAAAGTACCAGGTACGGTTCCTAAGTACGCAAATTTTTTACCTAGTTATAGTATCTAAATACTTGTGATAGTGAAATTACAAGATCGTCCCTTTATATGAATAAATGCATTTTTTATACATTGTCAAAAGTAGAAAGTAGGTTTCTCTTATCACAATTTTATATTTTTCGGGAAAAAAAATTCAAATGTAATTATATATACAGGGTGTCTATCGCATTTCTTCTTAAAAATATATTTTTGAGGTAAAAATATATTTTGAGACTAAAATTCTAATACGAAAATGTCGAGACTATAATAATTTTTTGAATTATAAGCTAATTTTGCTTATATAAATCAAAAATCATTTTACTTTTACGTTATAGCCTTTAATATTATTTCTGTGGATCCTTTTGAACATTCTAAGACGAAAATCTTAATATAAAAATATCGAGGTTATAATAGTTTTTAAATTACAAACTATCTTTAATACCAATTATAATTCAAAAACTATTGTAGCCTCGACATTAGAATTTTCGTCTCAAAAGTATTTCAAGAATACGTTCTTTATAAGAGGAAATGCAGTAATTGTGAGACATTCTGTATATAATTATATATGTATAGGAAATATGTTCATAATTTTATATACTGATGGAAAAAGATAGCTATCGAATTAATTAATCCAATTTTATTGTTAAAATAAGTATTATTGATTAGTATCATATTCCAAAATACACTCGACTTTAAGATAAAAAAGATAAAGAAAATGACTGAACTGATATAAACAAATGATTGATATAAGTAAAGATTTTAATCATATATAATATTATATTAGGTATACAATTTTTCTTCCGCCGTTTTTTTTCCGAAATTCGAGGCTTTATTGTAAAAAACTGGTTATACATTTATGATTCAAAGTATTGTCCATCGCTGGCCACTACTTTCTCCCATCTTTCGGGTAGCGTACGAATCCCGCGTCGAAAAAACTGGTCATCTTTTGAGGCTATCCACGAATCGATCCAATTTTTTACTTCTTCATAAGACCGGAAGTGCTGGTCAGCCAGACCGTGTGCCATTGATCGAAACAAGTGATAGTCAGAGGGAGCAACGTCTGGAGAATACGGCGGGTGGGGTAGGACTTCCCATTTCAACGTTTCCAAGTATGTCTTGACCACTTTCGCAACATGGGGTTGAGCATTGTCATGCTGCAAAATCACTTTATCGTGTCTCTCGTTGTATTGCAGCCGTTTGTCTTTCAATGCTCGGCTCAAACGCATCAATTGCGTTCGATACCGATCGCCTGTGATTGTTTCAGTCGGTTTTAACAGTTCATAATACACTACGCCGAGCTGGTCCCACCAAATACAGAGCATGACCTTGGAGCCGTGAATATTCGGTTTGGCCGTCGACCTGGTAGCATGGCCAGGAACTCCCCATGATTTTCTGCGCTTGGGATTATCGTAATGAACCCATTTTTCGTCCCCAGTCACAATGCGATGCAGAAATCCCTTCCGTCCTTGTTTTTCAAGCAGCTGTTCACAAGCAAACAAACGCCGTTCAACATCTCTCGGCTTCAATTCGTACGGCACCCAATTTCCTTCCTTCTGAATCATTCCTGTGGCTTTGAGGCGTTTTGAAATGGCTTGTTGAGTCCCTCCCAATGATCGTGCCAATTCTTCTTGATTTTGACACGAGTCTTGCTCAAGTATTGCCTCCAATTCTGCATCTTCAAAAACCTTCTCTCTTCCACCGCTATGCCGGTCTTCGACATCAAAATCACCGTTCTTGAAGCGTTGAAACCACTGACGACATGTTCTTTCACTAATAGCGGCCTCACCATAAGTATTTGAGAGCATTCGATAAGCCGCAGATTTCTTCATATTGAAGCAAAAAATTAAAACCTCCCGCAAATAACGAGAATTTGGCTCGTAAACTGACATTTTCGAGACTTTTCGATAACTTTATGATGCAGACACAAATCGACTGTTTCTATGGGGTTATATTGACAGATGCCCAAGTTTATTGTATGACGTCTATGACCTATTTATTTCGACTACCACTTACCGCTAAAGCCATCTATAGAAAAACGGCGGAAGCAAAGTTGTACACCTAATACATAATAAATGTATATATATATATATATATATATATACTTTTATATAATTATATAT
>NW_017259567.1:204874-208060 GCF_001594045.1 Atta colombica | reverse complement strand
TATATATATATATATGGGACTTTTTTCCCAAAAATATATTTATAAAAAGCAATTTATATGATCTTATCTTATATACATATTTGGATGATTTATTATTTCACTTAGAATTATAACCAACTTTTTACATTTGACGAATTGCATCCAATCATAAATGTATCATCCAAAACTAACAGATAATAATAATACAATTGTGAAATTGTCAAATAAAGTATTAAAAATTGAAACATAAGCAGAAAAAACCATTGCAATTCATTGATATCTTCTTTATTATATTCTTGTTCATTCTTCCTCCACATCATGCTTTCATAATACTGATATTTACGTTTCTTAGTTAAACATATATATATATATATAACGAACGCAAATCATTTATCTGTATCTGATCCTGGATATATGACAAGTATTAATTGTTAAATATTTAGATTTATATAAATATTTTTACACACAAATTTTATTATATATTATTGCTTTATTATTATATATTTTTATTTATTATTATATATTTATTATATAGTATTGCTGATAAATTAATAGCACTTAGTAGACGAAGCGCATTAATGAACGCTCAGTTATTATGATCATTCTTACATTCAGCGAAGAACTAAAAATAAGAACTAATATCACATTAAAGAATCACTAAGTATTTAGTGATCCGCTTTAATGCGTTAGTAGATGCTATTAGCACTATTTGCATCATTCTATTCTTATTTTACATTTAATGAATGAAAAAAAAGAATGATATAATAACAATAAATAACATAAAATAAAAATCGAGCATTAAGAGCTTTAAAATGCTATAATTGGTGCACGTATACAAATATATTTTGACGGTGTCTACTAATCTATTACATAAAATAAAATAAAATAAATAACTGGACGTTTCGACTGTATTCAAGTCATCTTCAGCAGTCCCCAATCATAGAAAAATTGTTCACATTCGCATGTTCAACAGTAGCAATACGTGTGCAATAAGTAAGTCTATACATATTCCCACGATTCCGGAGCGTAAGTAACCGTTAGTTGATAAGCTAAGTGTGAGCTAAATCAAACATAATTATTAATAAGAATGTTATTGGAAAAAAGGATAACAAAAATTATGAGACTTACCTACTGCAACTCATTAACTGCACAATATTATAATAAAACATAATGTAAAATCACAAAAAGATAAAATAAAATAATTTCTTAAAAGCGACATAGTGTTCGTAGTGTCAAAGAAAAGTCGACTGAGGTAAGAGAACATTGGGAAGTAAACATTCTAAGAAAAGAAACAAATAAAGTTGTCAAAAGTCATCGGATTGAAAAATAATCTGGATAGTCGTTTAAGTATTAAAATTTATTGATTATGTTCGTGTAAGCATGGTGTAAGAACTCAGTGTCTAATTTCGAATTTAGGCCATTTTTCTGAATTTTAATATGAAGCATTTCAGACACTAACCTTTTCCCATATATCTCTCATTATCCAAAATTTTAGTATTATTCCAATTAAAATCATGTTCGGATTGCAATCTATGTTCAGAAATAACAGACAAATTACCGCTCTTTTCATTTTTATGTTCATTAATTCTAGTCTTTAATTTTCGGCTTATCTATCCAACATAAGAAGCATTGCAATTTTTACACTTAATTTTGTAAACTATATTTTCCTTAGAATCGTGAGAAAGAACATCTTTCTGTGCTTTAATAATTCTGTAAAGTTTGTTCAAACTGAAGAAAGATAATTTAACATTGTGATTTTTGACAATGCTCTTAAATTTATTATAAATACAAGGTAAAAAAAGGGATGGTAAACCACGATGTTGTTTTGTCGATATTAGTTTTCTCAGTTTAAAAATCTTATGTTTTAAAAGAGATCTTAATCGTAAATTAATCGTTTCGAAAATAAAATTAATAGGGTAGTCCAGAAAAGTCTTAATAATAAAATTAAAATTATCCTTATGATATTTTGGATGAGATAGTAAAAAAGTTCACCATGCTCATAAGAATGCCTCTCTTTTGTGAAAGAGGATGAAGAGACAAAAAAACTGAGATACCTCCCCGAAAAAGTTAATTTATGATAAATATTAAATTCTAATTTTTTGTTCGCCTTAATAATCATCACATCCAAAAAATTCAACCGACCACAACCAACTTCCAAAGTGAACTGCAATCTTGAATAAAAAGAATTAAATATTCCTAAAAATTCCTCAATTAGGTAATTAAGAATAGCAGTCACAATGTCATATCTAAAATAAAAAGATACCTCAGTTACTAAATCTCTCCAATGCTTTACACTCTAAATCTTCCATAACCAAATCTGCAATGATGGAAGACAACGGAGAACCCATGAGTGTTCCAAACTTCTGATTGTAAATAATGTCATCGAAAGTAAAAAAAGTAGATTTTAATACTAATTTTAAAGCTTTAAGAAATTCATCTTTGAGTATACAACAATGATGAGTAATAAAATGTCATCTGTCTGAAATACTTTTTATAGTCAAATCTAAAGGAATGTTGGTAAACAATGATATTGCATTCAAAGAAATCAACGAATAATTATTATTTAAACTAAGTCCATTAAGTTTTTCAACTAATTTAAAACTATTATCAATATAGCTCTTTGGTTTAGGAAACATTATCTTTGATAATATTTATTATATAAAAAAGAGGCCAATGAATAAAAGAGACTATCAATAGATGAAATAATAATTCTCAAAGGGCATCCATCTTTATGAATCTTGGGAAACCCATAGGTCCTCGATAGGATTCCATCACTGTAGTACAATTTTTTGTACATTTTCGAATCTATATACCCACAATTCTTCCATTTCTTTAATAAAATTCTCACAGCTTCAGTGAGTTTCCTAATTAGATCCCTATTAATTACATGTAAGTGCTAATATCTCCTAACATTTTACGCATTTTTTGTTTATACTCGTCTTGGTCCATTGCTACGGTAACATTACCTTTGTCAGCTCTCGTAAAAAATATTTTTCTCTTTGATAAACCTCTTAGTAATCTTGAGTAAAAAAGTTAACTTCTTATTAATAAAATAGTTAGCTGGTTTCGTGAGGCTAATTTTCTATATAACAAGAATGATATAAATCACTAATGAATTATTGTATTATTACTTGAATTAATTAAAAGAAATAATCCTACCTTTGATCAAAATTGATCAATGAGACTAATAATAGGAAATAAAATAAT
>NW_017259567.1:124883-204774 GCF_001594045.1 Atta colombica | reverse complement strand
TAAATGTAAAATAAATATATTATAAATTATTAACAATTATTAACAATTATTAACAATTATTAATTAACAATTTTTTTAATTTTCTTTCCCAGAATTCGATAGCAACGATGATTTTCCTATATCCGTACAATCTTGATGCATTAAACAATGACAATAAAATACTTTCTTCATCAGAAAGTTCACCAATAATTAAAAAAAGAAGTATTTCACCAACCGCATATTTAAGAATAGCATTGTCTAATAGGAGAAATAATTATTCCAATACGATTTGATCGTATTATGTCTTCAGCATCATCTTTCAAGTCTATATCAGGCAATATATCAAAAAGATTTAAAAAAAAAATAAAGAAATCCTCAGAAATAAATGACAAGATAGAAAACTCTTTTAAAATTGTTAGTGGTTTCCACTCATTTGGAAAAAATAAAATGTAATACCCTCAGCTATAGATGCTATGAATAAAGATGATTGCAATTTTTGCAAAAACAGTTGCATGTCAATTAAAAAGAATTCAGAAACCATAAAAAAATAAAATTAAAGGACAAATAATGAAAATAATATTTAATTTATAACATAACAGGTATTATTATGTTATTATAACTGTAATAATAGGCTTATAATAGGCTAATAATTAATTATACTTTATCTTAATATAATATATTAACTATACTTAACTATCTTAATGAATCTAATTTAAGGAGCAACCCCACCCAAAAATCAGTTCTGATTTTGTAAATTTTTGAGAAAAAAATGAATAACTTGATTGAAATTTGAGCCAATTTGAGCATTTCATTATTTTCACATATTTTCTAGTGTAGAAAATAATTTTTTTATCTCACTTAAATAACAAAATGGCAGCTTTCTGATTCAATTATGGAAACATTTTTTGTGGGATGGACTCAAGCGATTTCGGTAAAAAAGAAATGGTGCAACCTATGCAAACTAAAAAAAAGTGGCATTATTTACACTGTTATGATTATCGTTTAACATAGAGATTTTTTAAAATATTGATTTCTCTTGAAATGACAATGGTTTTCAAAAAAAGTTGCAATTTTTTCGAAAAAAAAAAATCATTTTTAATTATCGATTAAAAAAACTACAAAATATTTTGCAAAAGTCCTACGTTAGATGATAGAGAATGTTGCTAAGAATATTCAATTAAAATTTGAAGTCGGATGAAAACTTTTTGCGTTATCATGTACATTGTCTCAAAAAGTGCAGTTTTGAGAAAAACGCGTTTAAAGTTTCGAAACGTTACACAGCTATATCACAGCTATAATATGTCACAACAAAAATTTTCATCTTACCATTAATCAGCGGTGCCTGCTCCATAAAGTTAACCTTCTGCTAACTCATTAGTAGAGATGCGCCTGAGACGAGAAAAATTTCGATATCGTCTCGAAAATCGAAACGAGATTTGAGACTGAGATCCACTTGTAACATTCGAGATCGATGCCTAGATGTAGCATAACGAGATTGAGATTATTCAAAATTCTCGACGAGATCTCAATGACGACAAAATACTTTATTATTTCATCGAGAGATTTGAAGACAAGTTACTTGTTCATGGTGAAGACAGTTACTTGATCAACTCGATGTTTCGCGTTAAGAAACACAATAGTGTTAATTCAGACAGTGCAGGAATAAAGAACAAATTTATGGTAATAATGGGTAATAATGGGTCCGGACTGTATAGTGATTCTGCCCGTATGTGCGGGCATGATATATAAAGGAATGCAGGATGGAATCAATTGTAGATTTCTATATTATATATAGAAATCTGCAGAATCAGATTTCTATATATAATAGCAGAATTCTATATATAATATGGGATAGCCCGTAGTCCCAAAAATCGCGATTCGATATCCCTGATTGCAATCCAATTCATTACTAGTACTGAAAATTTATAATGTACGTTACATACATTATAGATTTTCTGTATTAGTAGTACTGACAACGAATATCGGAACACAATCTCTATCGGCACTTCTCTTGTCCCGGTTGCCAATGTTCGGTTCGACTGCGAATGATTACATGAGAGAAAAAAATTTGTCGATGACAATAGAATACAAAGGTGTAAATTTGAAAAAGAAGAAGACAACAGAATAAAAAGTAATAAATAGATAATTTTTGCAGATAATATTATATCATAATAACCGAATTTTACTATAACTTTTCAGTACTTCATACTTTAAAATCCGTATTCGCGATCCAGAACGCTTTTATTAATAAAAGTGCGCTTTTATCTCTAAAATTCTACAGTATGAGTAACGTAAATTATAGTATGTTAGCGCACTAATGTCGTAAGCGCGTTCTGAATACGGGCCTTACTATTCGTATCAACGACATAAAGTGTGTTCGTTTTTATGCTGGTATTTATAAGCATCATTTATCTTTGTTTAATATCTAATAGTCACCAAGGAAATGATGTTAACAGCATAAGCGTAAAAAGCAAACATATCCATAGACCAAGCATCCTAATTATAAATTGATGAAAGTTAGCAGCTTAACAGTTTGTCAGAACCTCTTTCTATCTTGATGATAGCAGTATGATAGAGCAAGGATCCTCAACGTCATATAAACTGTCAATTTTCGGCTTCAACCTCCATCACTGAAGCTGATGCGAATGCTTAGTTTATATAAGAGAAGCCCGGGCAGCGCGGACGTGTTAAGGTTGAGAAGAAAAAATGACACAATTAAAATTGAGATCAGAAACTATTTTTATTCTATTTTTATTATTTATATAAATTTCTTAAAGGATTTAATTTCAAAATAAAATAAAAAAAAATTTTAAAACTTAAATATTAATATGTCGTTTTAATTAAAATAAAAAATTTAATTAAAAACATAAAAAAAGAGAAATCATCCGCTTTGCCTGACCCCGCTGGGCAAAGCGAATGGATCACTCGAACAATGCAAATGAAATTTAAAAAATTAGAATCAGTCTTGGCAATCGTCAAAAGTAGCCATCTTCTATATATAGTGCAGCCTTCATGAGCCCATTTGGTGCAATGACTGCACTGGATCAATCATAAACAAATCATGCATAGTAAAAAATAAATAAAAATAAGATGTAAACAAAGACGTGTCTTTCGTACATTCGAAAAGTTGTTTATTCCTTCGTATTCCCAATATTTTCATTGTAATATACCGAGTAAAGAGGATCATCCGCTTTGCCTTCATTCGCTTTGCCCTGGAAAGGACCTACCTGGCGCAAATTTAGAAAAATTAGAATAAGTTGAAGCACCAAGTGAAAAATTTTAACTTCGAACATACGTTTAAAATCACAGAATTCTTATAAAAAAAATCATTCACTAGTTAAGGAACAATTATAAATAATAATTAAGTTACGTACTTAAGAAAAAATCGCAAGAAAACACTCAATTTTCTTTATATCTCTATTAAATACAAACGAAGGCAATCATATATGTCGTACTTTCATAGCGTAGCTAATCGGTCATTCCTTCAACTGCTAGAAACTCATAGCGCAATATTAGATAAGGTATTCAAAAATAAAAGGTATTCGCTTTACTCAAAGCGTCCATTTTGCCCGGGGCTTCCCTTATATATATATCATTAGTTCGTACTTTTCCAATTTATTTTGTTTTTTAATAATAATTTAGTTAATATTAAAAATAAAAGTTAGAAATTAACTTAGAAAAAAATGTTAAATTTTTTTAAACACATTTATTTCTTATCTAATACGTAATATGCAGCACTTGTAATAAATACATTTATTTATAAAATGCAAAATAAAATATTTTTGCATTTTTTAAATTATTTTTCATCAATTTCATCAAGATTTGAAATCGAGATCAAAATTAAAAATTCAAGATTTTTTAAAATTCGAGATCGAGATGAATGTTCCGAGATTTTTTTGAGATCGAGGTTGCAGAAATCTCGTTTCGTCTCATCTTGTGTGCATCTTTACTTATCAACTTCTTTTTTGATTGTTAATAGCGACCTTGTGATCTCTTTTGTCTCCTTCGTGAGACTTTTCTACGCTTTCTTCTTGGCGCTCTGCTCGTCGTGCTCCTCGCAAAATTCATAGCAATTACAGGCCAATTTGAGGTTCAGTACTTTCATAATTTGCAAATAACTTCTGTAACCATCATTGAAATTGCCAGATCTACTGCAATTTCTAAGTTTTTTTTGCCAAGAGCTTAAATTTTCGGAGCTATCGTCCACACACTTGCATTAAAACTTTTGTTACTATTTTGTGTATAATCTCCAAGATAACGATTCAATAGTTCATCCTTGCTCAAGTCCTTAAAAATTGGCTTCACATGCATTGAAAACTGCATTGAAAACAACATGAGACATTGGTGGTTTATACTTGTAGGAAGACAGTGTATTCATGACTTTCTGATAATTGCACCAAGAATTTTTTCCGACAGATGCCCGGGTTTCTTGTCCGTAGAAATTCTATGATAAAGCGTCGTTTTTTCATGTTTTCTGAATTTGGATTTCTCCTTATTGCTAATCCATAATATAAAGAATTCATCAATTAATTTTCCGGTCAGTTTGCCTTTTCTACTAATTGTAAGTAATTGAGTGTTTTTGTTTAAATTAATTCCATTCTTTTGTCGCTTGACTGATATTTATCATTTCTGATATTAGTTTTTTTATTGTACGTTTTACGTGTAATATTTGAATGTTATCCTAATGGGAAATCGTGATTGTGACATATCCTATGATTCATGACAACCGAAGGATTAATTTTTTTTTTATTGATGTCATTTTTGTGTTCAAAAATCCTCATTTTATTGTCTACATGTTTGTCCAACATAGGACGCGTCACAATCATTATAAGAAATTTTATGCACTATGTTCTTTTTGCGCTTTTATCATTGAACTAAGTTTATTGAGATTGAAAAACAAGAGTTTTGTATTAATATCTTTAATAATATTTTAAATTTTTTCAGAAATAGACTGTGCGTATGTGGAATTGTGAACTAGATCATTTTTTCTTTGTTTTCCTTTTTTGAAGAATCATTATTTTTATTGTTTGATATTGAATCATTACATATAGTTTATTTAAAAGTTTTTTTATTTTTTAGAACTAATTTTTTCTCATATTATGTTAAATATGTTTACTTTTTTAACTTTTTGTGATAACACATAAATGGACAAGATAACACAATTACAGATTGTATTCTTTGTTTAATTTGGTATGAGATTTAAGCGTCAGTTGTTGATATAAAATCTTTTTTACGAATGATACATAAAATTTTGAGGAATTTAACTTGGCACCAATTTTGCTGATATCAAATCTTTTATACGAATGATCACTACAGTTAAGTAAATAATAAAAAATAGTGCACTTGCGATTTACTTTTTAATTTGATAGAATTTAACTTAATTAGTTAAGATTGTAGCATCTGGATTTTAATTTTTCATTTGATACATTAATATTTTTCGAGGAGTAATAATTTTTGACAGAGAATTAAAGTTGCTTATTTTTTGCTATTACTTGAGTTGAAATAAAAAGACCTTCAATAAGAATATCTTTAAAGAAAAATTAAAAATACTATTAATTGGGTTGGATATTTAGGTTTTATTCGAGAAGCGCTTTTTTTTACCTTTCGCAAAAAAGTAATTTTGTACTGATATCTCACTTTAATGACGAACGTTTTCCTACAAACAATTTACCTTATAATTGACCTCAAGAAATAGACTTTCATTTGTTGATATAAAATTTGAAGAGAGCTGAAATTGGCTCACCTATTGACTTTTTTTTATGAAATAATTTTTATATAATAAATTTTAAAGGAAAAATAAAGATATAATTACTTGAGTCAATATAAATAAAAACGTCAAGACAATGGTCACCTGTATTTTCCGAAGAATAATAATTAACGAATACCAGTGTATAATTTTATTCTATATATATTTATGTATTAAATTTATGTATATTTTTGTTTTTATCAGGTTTTGAATATTACTTATTATATTCATTATTTTACATAAAATAAGATTAAGTTGTAAACAAATGGAGATCAACGATGAAGTCGCATTTTTATTATCATTTTTTAGCTTAGTTAACGAATACAGTGTATAATTTTGTTTCTGCTTAAGCTTTTTGTTACATATTAATTTATAAACCAGAGATCGATGACGAATAAATCATTTTTTCATTATATTTCCTAGCTTTGTTAACAATTATCAGCGTACAGTTTCGTTTCCTTTCCGATTTCCTTTTTAATATTAAGTTACAAACAAATGAAAATCCAGATCGAATAAATCGCTTTGTCATTTTCTGGCTTACTGATAAATATGAAACCGGAATTTACCAATAGATGGCCATAGCTGTCAATGTAGTTGCCGTCAGACGGCGCCATTCACGCTATTTCCTTGTTCTGACATCTGACAAAGATTTTCAACTCACAACAATACAAGTTTCATACAACAGTATAGTTTGTAATAACATTGAACATATTGAATTTTGTGCCTGGAAACTACGATTTCCGGACAGCATTGATTTTGTGTTACATTTGAAAAAAACTGCTGCAGAATCGCATCGAATGCTTGTCGAAGCTTATGGTGAGCATGCTCTTGGTAAATCACAGTGCTTGAGTGGTTTAAAAAATTCAAAAGTGGCGATTTTGACGTGAGAAACGAAGAAAAAGTGGAAAACCACCGAAAAAGTTTGAAGACAGCGAATTGCAAGCATTGTTGGATGAGGATGACGCTCAAACTCAACAACAACTCGCGGATCAATTGAATGTGACACGAGAAGCCGTCTCCATACGTTTGAAATGGGAAAGATCCAGAAGATGGGAAAATGGGTTCCACATGAACTGAATGAAAGACAGCAGGAAAACCACTTGCGAAATGTTTGCACTTGCTGCTTGCCAGGTACAAAAGAAAGTTCTCCATCGAATTGTGACTGGCGATGAAAAGTGGATATATTTTGAGAATCCTAAGCGTAAAAGATCATGGGTAATTCCAGACGAACCATCGACATCAACTGCAAGGCCAAATCGCTATGGATGGAAGACAATGTTCTGTGTTTGGTGGAATCAGAAAGATGTGATCTATGAGTTGCTAAAACCTGGCGAAACCGTTAATACTGAACCGACAACAAATGATCAATTTGAATCAAGCTTTGTGTGAAAAACGACCGGAATATCAAAAAAGGCAATACAAAGTGATTTTGCTTCATGATAATGCACCATCACACACAGCAAAACTGGTCAGGAAACGATTGAGGCATTTGGTTGGGAAATACTTTCGCATGCGGCTTACTCACCAGACTTGGCTCCATCCGATTTATTTGCCACTTATTTGCATCGATGGGACACGCACTTGCTCAGCAGCGCTTCACTTCTTACGAAGATGTACGAAAATGGCTAGATGACTGGTTTGGTTCAAAAGAGTAACAATTTTTTTGGCGTGGCATCCACACATTGTCAATGAAGTGGAAAAAATGTATAGCTACCGATGGGCAATACTTCGAATAAAATATTTTTTATCATTTTCATGCAATAAACATGTATTTTCTATTAAAAAATTCCGGTTTCATATTTACATACCTGGTATTCAATTTTATGTGAAAAGTTTCACATTGGGACTTTGCGTCGCAATATATCTGCTTGTACGCAGAAAAAAAATAAAAACACTTTTATTACATTTGTAATAAAAGTGCTTTTATTTTCACTCTTCTTTTATTCTTACTTAAAATAAAGTTATTACTTTGAGTAGACATTATCGATTGAGCATATGTAAAACCTGATCGGTTCAGTCAGTATTGAGATTATATGATAATCTCAATTCCCCGCAACTCGCAGTCTCGCGTAAAGTACCATAGTAGTGTTGCGTTTGGCTTAGCGCCGTGACATTATCGTGTCTCTTGATAAATTTTTAAAATTAATCTACACAATCTTACATATATTTATTGATATTATTGATTATAAAGTTATGTTATATTGGCTGTGTTCCAAAATTGACTATCAATACTGAACATCTATAATGTACATAACGTAAACTATAACATTTTAGTGTTAGCAATAAATTTGAAACAGCCAATATTTACTACTATAATGTACATGTATAGTACATTACATGTACTATAAATTTTAAGTATAATATTGTAAAAGCATGAGACATATGCATCAAGTCTAAAATAATAAACAATAATAATAATAACAATCAGATTAAAATTAATGAGATTCAGCGCGGAAATAGATGCATATAAGTATTAATTTATATGAAATACTTCAAATTAATAGATAATGTACAGCTTTATTATAAATCTTGAACGTTTCTATTCTCTTTTTTTTTCATCCTCAGCAAGTTATACATAATCAATGATCAATGTTGATTAGACGATCTGTCCGTGATGAGTCACTATCAGGTTCCCAAAACTGAAGCGAAATTTGACGTAAAGTTATAAAAATTGTAACAGATATGAATATGTAAAGAAAAGACAATTTTCTAAATATAATATGTGAGTAACTCACCTCAAATAGACGTCAATGTCATGAAACTTTGGCAAATATAAACTCAAGATATGTCAATAATAAAAATATAATAAAAAAAGAGTCAAAAGTTAATAAGAATCAAAAAGCAATAAAAACAATCAAAATTAAGTCAGTAAGTAATGCAAATGTATTAAATTTAAAAATATATACAAAATATAAATAAATTACGAAGCTTCGACATAAGAAAAAAATCTTCAACGTTACGGAATACGTTACATGTTTTGGCTTCGTATTTAGGTACTTTTCAGATATACAAAGTTACAACGCAATGAATTCATAAAAATTTTATAAAAATTTAAGACAGACGGTTTTATTAAAATAAGACAAGATGAGAATTTTTTCAGAGAAGCGGAATAGCTCGTCAAGTAATTGGATGATCATTTGCGAAATTTCTAATCGTTCTAGTGAAAATATAAAAGAAGGTTCTATGAAATCAGAACTGTAATATGAAACCAAGCCAGAACGTCTCTCTGATAAAAAAATTCACCTCTGAGTCTACAAAAATTAGAAAACTCCATGTCAGAAAGAGAATTAAAATAATTGTCATTATGACATCAACAGAGATAAATATTAGTATATATTCTAAGTGTATAAGCGTCAGATATATGAAGTACGAAAACCGTCAATCTGAGAATCCTAATTCCTGAGAAAGCTCATTCTTATGTAAAAGAATGGTTTGAATCTGCGCTTAGACACATGGACTTCATTATGTTTATACTCCGGTGCTAACGAAATTAACCAATTATTTTATTGTATATTTATCCTTATATTTTACTTATACTAATGTTCTACTCTTAAGAATTTTATTTCATGTCTCAAGTCAAGTTGAATATTCTATACACAATGTCTACATATTTTTTCTTGTATTTTGTAACATACATTATAACGTAAGAATATTTATAACATAAGAATTTTGTATTTATCACGATTTGACTAGAAAAATTGAAATGTTCGTTAGAATATTCGAGATTCTGAATTGTCAACTATTAATTAATTAGATACTCGTAACAATTAATTTATTAATTAGTGAATTTATATTTGCTTCATGACATGGTTAACGTCTGTTTGAGATGAGTTACTCACATATTTGGAAAATTGTCTTTTCTTTACATACTCTTACAATTTTTATAACTTTACATAGATATCAGATTCCGCTTCAGTTTTGGGAACCTGATAGTGATTCATCATGGACAGATCGTCTAATCAACATTGAGCATTGATTATGTATAACTTGCTGAGGATGATTCCAAAGGGAATAGAAACGTTCAAGATTTGTAATAAAGCATTATCTATTAATTTGAAGTATTTTATATGAATTAATAATTATATGGGGGGAGAGGGGGCATCTATTCTCACGCTGATTCTTAGCCTTAATCTGATTGTTATTTGTTATTTTAATGTTTAAGAATCCGATTTAAATTATTTTTTATCATTCAAATATTATATCAAAAATTGAAGCATTACACATCAGTAGCTTCAGATTAAAATCTATTTTGCGATTTACAAAATGACATAAATTTATTTGCACAAAAATATTATTTTAGATTAATTAAAGTTTTATTAAAGTATTAATTAAAACTTTATACATAAATATATACCATTTTATTAAAATAT
The DNA here is from genome assembly GCF_001594045.1 of Atta colombica. Lineage (NCBI taxonomy): Eukaryota > Metazoa > Arthropoda > Insecta > Hymenoptera > Formicidae > Atta > Atta colombica. Next base: position 194,679 of record NW_017259567.1, on the reverse strand, counting down.
TATCTTATATTATTCATTTTTTTTTTACAGAAATCAGAAATCTATTGTGGGGTAATAAAACTAAAAAAAAAGATAATTACAAAAAATCGTATTGTATTATGTATTATATTGTGTTATATATTACCTATATTTTCGCTCTTTCTCTTTACTGGTTCGACTGTAATTACATAATCCTTTACATGATCAATCAAATGACATCACCTGTTCTTATATGAATGCCTTTAGAATTATTAATGCCGCAATTGATAGCAAAATGCATGTCTCTTTCGAATGCATCATCACAACACGTAATATGATTATCGAATGCCCATTCGACTTGTAATAGGCCAGAGCTTTATACAAATGGATCTAAATTGGATACAAAGAACAGTATTTTCAAGCACTCTTTTTATATTAAATAAGGAGAGTACAAACAACCCTGGCAAGAAGACCAATTAAAAATATAAAAAATGATATCAAAATATTTTCATAATCGAAATTTAATACATCATAGATATATGGAAATTTCGATACATACCAACTGCTCCAGTAATGTGTGAATTTGCCATACTTGTATCATTCATAAACCTTTTTCTAAGAATATAATAATAATACCTGATTATGAATTAAAATAATGATACCTGATAATGGTACCTCTTGGCACATATTGTTTCACCAGCATCTCCACCTATTTATTGGATACAAGAGGACCAAGCTAGTATACTACAATATTGCTAAATATTCTTTACGAAAAAGATGCCAAAACATGTATTGTAGTATACATGTTTTGGCATCTTTTTCGTAAAGAATATTTAGCAATATTTAGCATCATATCAGGTGTGAGTACCAATACAAATAATATTCAGTCTTAACTCTGCCGTACTTTGACTAACTAATATTATTTTATACTCTGACCATTTATATTTTATATTATTTTTTATAATGATTATTGCACGAATTTTTGGACTTTATTCTATAATAATTATTCTTGTAATCACATCTCTCAGCATCAAATAAAATGAATTGTATAAGATTGCAATGAAATTCATGTACACTTAAGATGTTTCAATTCTTTAGTGGCTGCTATTGCATGAATAATGTCTCATTTTAAACTATATTAACGCTGATGGTTCTAAAAAGAGTCAAAATGTTCATTTTTATAGAAATACACGCAATCAATTATTGCTGATTAACAGTATTATTTGATTATAAAGGATCTTTCAATAAGAACGCTCGATTTTTAAATGTAAATAAAACAAGTTGTGTGTGAGATATCCACTCAATTTTTTTTTATTTGAAAGAATATTTTATAGCATTAAGTATGGAATATAACGTCGCTCAAATGTCCGCCGTGGCTTCGCTTGGTGACACATATTCGGACGGTCCAATTTTCGACTTTCTCGCATAAATCTGGCTGAATTTGCTGGATGGTTTGTTATGTTGACTTTGAGAGCATTAATTGTTTGTGGTTTATTCGTATAGACCTGCGATTTAAGATAGCTCCAAAGGAAGAAGTCTAAAAGCGTTAAATCGCACGATTTCGGTGGCCAGTTCACGTCGCCGCCGCGCGAGATAATCATGCCCTTAAATCGCTCGTTCAGAATGTTCGTCATGGCATGCGGTGTGTGGCATGTAGCGCCATTCTGTTGGAACCATGTTATCGGTATTCATATCATCCATTTTAGGCCACAAAAAGATGCTTATCATCGATCTGTAGCGCTCGCCGTTATTGACAGTTATGGTAACGCTTGCTTCGTTTTGAAAGAAGTACAGACCGATGATTCCGCCAGACCAAAATCCGCATCAAACAGACTTTCTCGGGATCCATTTGGAGCTGGTGTATCTCGCGTGGATTGGTATCGAATTCGACAATTTTGCTTGTTCACATATCCATTCATCCAAAAATGGGCTCATCGCTAAAGATGATTTGGCGAAATTTGGGTTAACTTCCAACTGCTTCAGAATCCAATCAACGAACACACGGTGTCTATGGCCGTTTATCTTAAGTTCCTGGGTCAATTGAATTTTATAGGGGTGCAGACACAAGTCCCGACGCAAAATTCGCCAAGTTGAAATCGCAGAAAGGCCAAATTCTTGAATGATGAGAAATTGACCGCCTCGGATTTTCCCGTACACTCTCACGCACAGCAGCGATGTTTTCAGCAGACTTTGCGTTTCGGTGTTGGCTGATTATTTATCGAACCGGTTGACTCGAATTTGGCCACCAAACGTCGAATAGTCGACTCGGCAGGATGATTGTGGCGAGGATAACAATCACGTAATGCGCGGAACGTTTCTCGAACGGAGCACTGATTTTGATAATAAAATTTTATGATTTGCACACGCTCAACACTATGACTTCCATGGTGATTTGCCATACACTACTAAACAATTCACAACAAATTTAACAGATGTCACTTTAACAACATGGCTACTATGATCTAACAAATTTCGAGCGTCCCTATTGAAAGACCCTATATATCACGCTCCAACAACTATGTTACATTCTTATTTGCCCAATTTCTCAGGATTTTTTACTAATAATACTGTTTGAACTGAAATATCTGGAGGAATTTCTAAATATTCTTTAAAATACTAGACATAACAGGCGCGCGCTTCTCCCGCGTTACTGAGCTTTTACTATTATACAGTGTATCCCAAATTTAAATGTCTAAACTTCAGGGACGTATACGAGGATCAATAAAAGAATAAGAAAAAAAGTCCTGTAGAGATATGCTCGTTTTTGCCTCGTTTTAAAAAAAATCTTAAAAAAGACAAAACGTAATTTTTATCTTTGCATTTTCTCATTATTTATTTACGTTGTATAATATTTATTCATTTTTGCATTTCTTGCTTAATATAGATATTGTTCAAAATGTTAGCCTTTTGCAGCAATGCAAGAGTTGCATCTAGTACGGACAGTTCGTGCCAAAACATTGATTTGACGATATTTGATGCACTCTATTGGATTTTTCAATTGTTCTCTTAAGTTGACTGGCGATGAATAAACTTCCTGCTTCAGGACCTCCCACATAAAGAAATCAAATCAGGTGATCGAGGTACTCATGTAGCTAAGCTCGAATAGTTCTATCATAAGCTGGACATCCATTGAGTTGCAACAATTTCAATTCGTTGCTGTAGATAGATGTCTTCTAAATAATCAGAAATTCTAAGAAATCACGCGATCGAGGTGGCCAAGATACTACTTCTCCATGTGATTTTTTTGATTATTTAGAAGACATTCACCTGCAGGATTGAATTGTGATTTCAACTCGATGGATGTCCAGCCTCATTATGGCAGAACTACTTGAGTTTGGCTAGATAGTCATTATCCATGACGATGGATTGGACGTGGAGGAGTACTTTGACAGTAGTAGTATTGCGATCATCTTGACATCACTGGATTTCTTTGAGGATTCTGAAGCAGGAAATTTATCCATTGCCAGTTCAAGAGAACAATTGAGAAATCAAATCGAAGCTGCAGTGTATCAAATATCGCCACATCAGTGTTTGGTTGCAACACGAGCTGTCTGTGGATGCATGCTTGCATTGTTGCAAGAGGCCAACATCTTGAACAATATCTATATAATAAATTTAAGCAAGTAAATAAACACAACATGAAGTAATGAAAAAGTACAAAAATGAAAACTACGTTTTATCTTTTTGCGATTTTTTTTTTTCAAAACAAAGCAAAAACGAGCATGTCTCTACAGGATTTTTTTTCTTAGTTTATTGATCCTTTACGAAATTTAGACATTTAAATTCGAGACACCCTGTATAAATATGCATGACATACAGGGTATGCTAAAAGATTTTAATAATTTTAATCAATATTAAGAATTTTGAAGTTTCATTTCGTTCTTCCGTGCCAGGCACGGGGACGTCAATACACGTTGACGAGCGCGGCCGACCATGCGCGAAAGATTCGTGTCAGAGAAGGAGAGAGGATTAGATTTAAATTAGCTGTATACGTTTAAGTCCATGAATATGTTTATTCACTCCTGTGTACAATAAAATATATAAAATTAATGGAGCGCGAAAAGAGCAGGACTTTTCTTCGTGCGTGTTGCCCACGCACGACTTTTCTATTCTCCGATTCGCTTTTGACTCGCTCCAGTTCATGCCTCTCGCATGCTCTGGAGTATCCGCGCATACGTAGATCATGCGTGATCTGTCAAATTAATTGATTCCATATGGGCCTTCGCGGCAGTGATCGCCGGGATTTTCTTATAGAATCTTTGTTTTAGATATATGAGAAACACAATCAATAGAAAAATACCTATTACGGTCGAAGCTAGATTTTCATTGCTTTACATAGTTCAATCTTCAATTACTTAACACATCATATTATAAAGATGTTAATATGTTGAAACTGTTAATAAATTTATTGCGTAAAATATTACCTCGCTATTACAGTAATATACTCATAATATGATGCTTGATGGTATCAAATTATTAAATTGCTTGTCAATTTAATTCTAGATTACTAGAATTGTTTTAATTACGTTTATAGTTCTAAAAAACAATTTTGCGCGCAGTTCTAAAAAGACTACAATATGGTATATATGCAAGTACATATATTAGTGTATATTAGTAATTCAAAATTGAATTATTTAAAGCAATGAAGATCCAATTTTGACCAATAATAGGCATTTTTCTAGTATTAATTTTACAATATTATAATATCATTATACGATTAACCCTTTTATTAATCGATACGCATAATCAAACACAATCTCCGCAATAACAGCCGTTCACGAAATAAGCGCAGAGAAAGAACTATCGACACGACATTCGCTTACGACACAAAGTTACGCACGCGATTAAGCTCTAGACAACCAATTCACATCGCGGAAAAAAAGCAACAATGAATTCGATTATTGATTTAACATTTCCTTTTTTAGATAAGATTAGCACTGACGCGCGCGCCTTCACGATTTCTTCAAACATTTCACAATACTTTTAATTATTATTTCGATCACTATTTGTTTCATTTTTTCCTTGTTTTGTATAAAAAAATTTTTTTTTAATTATATCAATATAATTTTATGCATCATATCGCATCAATTTATTTTAAATAAATTTTTAACAACAATTTTTCGACTTTAAGCTTTACTGAATAAACAAAATAAATTTAGAATCTTAATAATTGTCAAGGGTCATGAGTGGTGATCTTTGGAAGATTTTAGCCCGCGCTAGTTACTTAAAAAGTTAATAACAAAATATATTTTATAAGCAGAATACAAAATTTATCTCATCCTCCCTGTTTACAGGATTAATGACTTCACGCGAAGCGAGATCCTCCCCCCCTCCTCTCCTTACTTAGAGGCACACAACTTTGCATACGAAACGACTTCCATCCTATTTCTCTCCCACCTAGGAGCGAATTTCCATGGAAAACCGAGGTTCACCTCATAATTAGATAAGGATTGGTTAGGCCAGAATTAAATCGTAATAGGGGTGCAGGGAATCCCTCTTCCGTCTACACGCGTATTTTTCTACACAAAACTATTTGGAATAAAACAATTGCTGATCTTGTTTAGAGAGAAAGATTTGAAGCGAAATATCTCCAGAATATTAAAAAAATATTGCAAATGTAATATTTCAAATGGAATGTCTCTAAAATATTTTAAATAGAATATCCTATATGTAACATCTCTTGATGTTTGCAGAAATATTTTGGAAGAAATTCTAGTGATAGTCTAGTAATATTCCATGCTATGTATTATATATTACAGAACATTCCTAGAATATTCCTAGAATATTAGAATGTCTCCAGAATATTGTTTGATGCGGACATAAGACATTCTGCTACCACTGCCAGAATATTTCTGAGATCACTAAAACATTTCAGATATAAAATGTAATATTCTGGCCATATTCTGGCATTTAGAGCTGTGTGGGAAATATTTTGACAACTCAAGAGACAACAATATAACTCCCTCGTCAGTCAAGAATGGAATCACAATTAGGTTAAATTATAAAAGGATTAAATTATAGAAGAATTAAATTATAAAAGACTGCAGATATCTCGTTTATAACATAAAAAAAATGAAAAATGATAACTAATTAAACTGTGCCTGGCAAGAGCCCCGCGTCGAACATACTGCCGCGAGTCTCCATAGCTCGGACAGCGTGCTTGCCAGGCTATCTTTAAAGATTAATATCTCATTAACTATTATGGAAACTTGTAAAATGATACAGGACTTTTTGATTCAGTTTAGTCCGCTTTATCTGCCTATGAAATATTTGGCGATTATTTTGGGACACCCTGTATAAGATATTGTAGCATTAAAAGTATGCACACTTAGTTATACAGCATTTATATATATAATAAAAAAATCACGAATTTAATTAAAATAAATTATCCAAATATTTAATAATCATAAATTATTTATAATCATAAATTTTTATTAATTGTTGGTAATACGATATATGTCATTGTTCTTCAATTATTCTCGGCCCTCATCAAATTTGGTCAGGGCCAATGTTCTTTAATAGTATCTCGTCGGTGCCATGAGTTAATTACGAAACCGGATTTTAGGGTCTGCAATAAGTGGAATATTAAAAATAGAAACTAAATTAAAATTTAATTTATAAAAAACCATATATTCCAATATGATAGTTTTGATAAATTAAAATCTTAATATTTATTTCTATTTCTAATATTTTTTCTATTGTGTTACCGACGAAAACAAAAGTTTGCGAAATGTTTCAATACTCCTACCATAGGTACTATTCACTTCAATGAGCGCATTTGAGTGAGTTGGAGCTATAATAGGGAGCATATTGGAGCATGCAACACGAATAAAACACGAAGAAAAAGACCACATAGATAATTAAAAAATGCTGTTATTATCGACAATTGATATAATTTTGCGATTATTAACATCCAACAGTGAAAATCAATAGTGCGTAATTAAATAAGGATGATAGCCATTTAGAGACTCTCTAATAAGAATCGCGACATGAAAAAATCGTTTTTACTTTTATTGATCTGATATATTTTAATAATTCCCATCTATATTTGAATATCTACATTCGTGTTACTCTTGAATTTCAACAATATTATATATAATTAAAATTAAACATAAGTTGATTCGCAAAGGTTCCTTACTAATCGCAAAGAAACAATTAAAATTAATTAATTTAAAGACATTAACAAAGAGATTTCTTATGTTACATTGTTGAAATGATATGCCAGAAAAGAATTTGCTGTTGCATGCGTCCAATTTTTCACACCACTTCCTCTACATCTTTCACTAACATTTTTTGTATATAAAGCACGATGTTCGGCATTTCGAAGAGATACTTTCATTAGCCTTTGGTTGGTATTGTAATAATTGGTATTGTAATAATTTAGTTACTACATACTATTTTTAATAATTGTCTGTACAGTTGAGTAATGTATGTACGCATGTTCCATCAACGCAAGTTTAGAAACGCGTTATGATTAGACAGAGATACGATATATTTATTTCTATTACCAATTTTGTTAAAACAACTACCCTGCATATAAAAATGAGCTTGAGTCGCGACTCTTAATATAAAATCTAACCATCTCATTTTTCTCCTTCTATTCGCTCACGTATTCTTAAATGACTTCCTTACTCTGTGTTTACAATCTCTTCATTCAAAACTCGGGAAAGAAAAAAATAAACCTAGTAAGTTAAAACAAAACAAATATACTTATTTCACTTAAACTTGTACGTATATTCATCATTTGTTATACTTATGTTCATCATTGGGATTATCCTCTAGTATAGATATATGTACTCATTCTCACGAAGGACCTTCTAATATTTCTAATTCACATCTCTCGTTAGAAAATCTGACTATAAATCTTATAGAATTACCATATTTTCAATGCCACAACGTTACCGTAAAGTGAGTTGGAATGAAAAAGCACATAGCTTTCTCACTAGCACAAAAGCACATTTTCAGAACTTTCTCAGTATTAAACTCTGATTATAAAGTCTAATTTTATCATCTTATAAAATCTAATTTTATATATTAATAAGGCCTCGTTTCTAAAAGTAAGATTGTCATTATCGTCCCGACAGATTTTATTCGCCAAATTAATATATGAATTAGTAAGTCATTAATGCTTTGTTAATAGTATTATTTATTATATTAGTAATTAAAGAAATCCTTTTTCCTTATTATAGAAATTGGAGTGAGGAATAGAGAATTGGAATTAGAATTAGTATTAGAAAGCTTAGAAGGAATTAGAAGGCCCTTCGTGAAGATGAGTACATTCTGTACTAGAGGGTAATCCCTATGAGGAATGTAGATTAGAAAAATTAGAAGTAATAGAGTTAGTAGGATTGGAAGAAGAAAGCGATTTTTGTTTATTATTTTCTTTGATTATATTAATATTTTTACTTAATGTTATTACAGAGTTTGGCGTGTTTTTTATTGATTGAATATAGTATTTTCCGGGATATTTTTTTCAGAAAATCCCACGAGACGACAGGATTTTTTCTTGTTTTCATTATTCATAATGGAGAGATTGAGAGGTTTTATAATCTCTTGTAATTTAATTGTGGGTATTAGAAGCTCGACTTCATGGTCGAGAGTTAATTACTCTTACTTTATTGTTAATACAAATAATTCTGGCGAATACCCCTTCATAAAACGTAATTGAGGCAAATAGCCAGTTTTAATTTCTTAGAAATGTATAATATATGGTATAACAAAACCGGAATTACATTGTGGCGGAATGATCACAGTTTCCTGAGATTTAACGGGAAGCACAATTGCGTCAAACGAAATGCTGTTATCATAATTGATACAGACATTATGCTCTGTGAAGAAAATAGTACCTAATATACTCTGTTGCGTTAGAAAATAGAAAAATCATTTGGAACTATATGAAATATTAATGAAGTTTGTAACATGTGGGCCCTTAATTGTCCCTAGGATATTTATAACATCTTCTATGATGCCGATAAATTGAAGAATTTCATTTTTGTCAATAGGAATGTGTTCGTTTATGCATTCTAATTTTACTATATTCGATTATCTTCCGGTATCGAGTATGAAGACGGCGGAAAGGTAATTCGAGCTCAACGGAGGGTATGCTTCTGTTGGCGACTTGAAGAACATGAATTGATTTTGAACGCAATCTATCAAATGAACGAAACGAGCATTTCTACCTCGAGGCTTCCGAGGCTTTTTGCCGAGACTTCTAGCAGGTTTCCCTGGTTCCGCCTATTGAAGTAAGGTCATTCGGATTTGTATTATTACCCCGAGAATACGCATTATTATTATTATTAAAATTTTCTCGATACTGACGCTTGCAACACTCATTAGACGTCCGAAGGCTTTACAATAACCGTAAATCTTTTGTTCATACTAACTAGCCGAATTATTCACGGCTCCCTCAGCGGGGAATTACGTGAGAGTACACGAGGAGACGAGGAGTCTATGCGCGGAGTGCGAAAATTTCTTTTTCTATTTTTCTCCCTCTCTAACCATTTGCTAATTGCAATTATTTTGGCGCAGGCGTCCCTAAAATCGGAGTAACTCTCTGTTCTGAGTTTAACGCGATATTCGCATGGAAATCCTTCGTAAAACGCTTCTAACGCAAAAGAGTCGATTGACGAGATTTCACTTTGATTCAAAGACCGATTGAGATTAAGTTGATCGCCTTCGATTATGGCGATTACAAAGTCCTTATTTGTCCTATGTAGTTCTTATTTTTCCTATATAGTCTAAGACATGTTCATTCAGTTTTTTAAACTAAGTTGGCCGCGATAGTAATTCGCATTTCTTCCCGGCCCGAAAGTTCGTTTAAATGTGTCGAGAAATTTATTAACAGGAGTGATTCTCATCCTCCACTGTCAGATGCATGATGCGTTAATTTATTATGCAACAATCGAACAAGGTGAGCTTCGTTGATTAAGAGAATTGTTTTCTTAGCCCTTTTACAAGTGCAAATAACAAATTGCAACACAAACAGATATGTTATGCCCGTATTTAGGTACCTCGTATTTAAGTACGAATTTGAGAGTATCTCGAACATACGATTTTAGGTAGCGCGGCCCCAGATGAAAACGTCGCGTTTATTGAAGGTCGTGGACTTTGAAAATTAAACGGTGCTGATGGGTCTTCATTAATAGGTGTTGATACGGGAGGTGTTAATATGGTTTCGGTAAAGAAATTAGCGAAGGTATGCATCATATTTTCTAATGTTTCGATTCTTTGAATCAGTTCGCGTTCGTGAACCGTTAATGGGATCTTGTCTAAGGTAGCTTAGCAATGAAAACAATCAATTCTCTCAATACGTGTTAGATCCGAATACTTCCTTTTTTTTTTAGAAATATACGCGTAAATTAGAATAATTATAATTTATTAGAATATTAGTTATCATATTTAAGTGAAGGTTTTTTTTTTCTTTCCAGATTTGTAACGTTCATGTTAATTAATTCATTATGGTAAGCGATCTCTTTTTGTTAATCTTATCATGTAGGGAATGGTCCCTAAATTTACTTTACTCATTGTCAAATTTGTTTTATTTTATTATTTTCCTTTATCAAGATTAATGAATACGCAATATCACACGGCAATTGCGTTTAATCGTATCTTGTGAATATATTATTAATGCATTATTATTACTAAATGTCGTGGCAATTGTGTCTCATCCCACTGCTCTCGTCAGAAACATTATATCATGAACTGTAACAAATTTAGATATTTTCGCGTTTATGAATTACTGTGTTAGGATGCAACGGTTCTTGTTATTATCCCATTGCTGTCACCAGAAATATTACGAATTCTTATGTTAAGCATAGCTAATAATCACGGATTGAATATTTTTGCGTTTATGAATTACGTTTCGTGCTCGCAGGATGTTACTTATTTCTTACGACCCGCGGCTTGGTGTAGAATTCTTGCGTCATATTATGCGTCGCGTCGCTGCCGAGTGCAGAGTAGAGAGAGAGAGAGAGAGAGAGAGAGAGAGAGAGAGAGAGAGAGAAAGAGAAAGAGAGAGAGAGACGGCCCAGCGCGGCGCGCGAACAGAACATAGGATTGAAAGAATGGCGAAGTGTTTATTAGAGTAGGAAAGATATAATAAGAGTGGAAGCAAGCGGCAAACTAGACTGCTAGTGCTGGCGTATCGCATGCTATAGGAATTCTTTATGATAATTGATCTATTATAATTGATTTAGAATTTTAAATTAATAATTACTATTTTCTTGAAATAGAATTTGGCATTGTTCTTTATCAATATGAGACATTGTGACTTATTTGATTGAGCAATTTATGAATTATTTGTTTGCCATTTGCGTTAACTTCAACCTTCAACGAATAATTGTAATCGTAACAAATGTCAAATTGATTAGAGTTCATTTAGCAAAAAAATTAATGATCCGAGCAATTCAAGCCGTTTCATCATTTCATCACTCTTTAAGGAGGGAATAAGGGGGAGGATTGAGCAAGACAGAATATAACGCTAAATAAGTATCTATGTTCTTATTGATGAGCGGTTAATACTCGAGTGATATGAAACTGTATCGGGACATTGGAGGGGCTCGTGAGCATTCAGAGCCTATTTAGCGATGGGACAGCCATGGGACGCGTTCTCCGCTGGAGCGATTGTGTCGGCCCTGACGTTCCGCTGCTCGCCGGTCAACGGTGCACGAGATTTCTTGGCCGCGCGCAATGGCTCGATGCATCCCGTTTGGGAGCCCTTGAAGTCGATGGGAGCCGCGGACACGGGCGAGTTCGATGGAAAGATTGATGGATTGAAATCCTTAATGGCCTTAATCCCTTCAGCCCTTAGTAAATGTAGAGCCTGAACCCGTCTCCCTAAACAGTTCCCTTTTTTAGTCATTCACATGGATGTTTTTATTACATTACCGACGCGGTTAGTTAAATAATTGCATTAAAGAAGCAGACTTAGGAATTAATTGTAGAAACAAATAATAGTGAAAGGAAGAATTGAGCAGCTCCTATGAGCGTGATCAATTTCAAGAAGAGATAGACTAAACAGCTCCTACAAGCACGGTTAGCCCGAAGAATATAGAAGAGGGGAAGCTTGGAAGAAATCAACACATGTATACTTTCTTCTTTTCTTTTGAAATTGTGATATATTGAGAGATATTCCACCAACATTTTGATTTATCAGAATGATGCCGATCAAAAATGACTCGATTTTCGCTCCATTTAGGCGCCAGTCGGTGGCGCTCGTAAGTCGGGAGGAAGGGAGAACTCGAATTTCCCAGAATTATTAGGTGTGGGAAAAAGTTCGTTTTTCCCGTTAAATGTAGTGGAAAAATTGCCAAATTTAGAAAATGATTTTTCATATGGAAATATTAGTCATATCGCACTGAAATTCGGCACAGTTGCCACGAATTCAATTTAGAACTGACGGATCAACTTAGGTTTACGTTAATTGATGGAATTTTAAAGTAATTAATAAATTAAATTTTGGGTCTTTCTCCGTGGTCCGCATCTCTTTCTCGGCGTTCGCTAACGCAACAAATTCGTATTTACTTATCTATTTCAGGCTAATTAAAGCGGTCACGAGGCCAAAAGATAGTAAATCAAAAAATATATTAAACATAATGTTAGACTTCGAAATTAATAGCATTCTCGGCTAGAGCGGCTGAAATCTCACTAAGAATTCGGAGCGACGAGCGACACGCGCGTCGCAGACTATGATTGGTACTCAATAGGTTATTCTTATTCTGAGAGATTATAGACATTGAGATGTTTCGATCGGATTAATTTTTCTTAAACCTCGTGTAGGATGGTAATAACATGACAGTCGCAACATATGGGAACGATTTCTTGACTTGGCGTGGAGTTATCCTGTCTGGAATTTCATCGCAATACGTCGCTATGCAGCACGCGCCTTACGGATGCTTCGATTGACTCACGCGACATGTCACGCGATGTTGGACAACAGAATCATACCACGTCGAATAAGTTTCGCTAGGAATATTTCAATTAGAAATACTTTAGATAGACGATGTGAGATTAAATAATGAAAAATAATTTAGCGCAAAATGAAAAAAAAAAGAAAATAAAATTATATTTCTACGGAGGGCAGGACGTAAAAAGCTTTTGTTTTGATCTCTGTTTGGACTATAATTAATAGATCAGAATAATAGATATAATTAATAGAATCAGAATTTTTCCCTTCTTTTTTCTTTTTCTTTGCGATTAACGTTTTAAGTGTATAATTAAAAATTATTCATTAATTTCAACATAATTGATACTGATTCGCTGAATGGTCAAAAACTGGTTTTTGAGACTAAATCGATAGAATTTAAATGTTTGCGATGGTGAATTTTTGTTTCAGTGAGCTATCTTTTATTATTTTACAATAAATCATTTTTGCTTCCCCAACAAATTTACCTTTCAATAATTTTAATACATTTTAGATTGTTATTAGAGTTTGTTTTTATATTATAGTTTTTATATTATAGTTTCTGATAATAGATTGAGGTGACTCACTGAAATGAATTAGTTTGTAAAAAAAAAAAAATTTTTATAATTACGTCATACAATATTGTCTCTGATGGTTTAAAAGTAAGCTAAAACATATAAGCGGATTAATTATTAATAAAGTTGTTTTGTTAATCATATTGATTTGCATAAGAATTACCGTGCTTGACTCTTGTTAAATCCACTTTGTATCGGAGTCTTTAGGAATTAATTTATATTTAGTTATAAAAATAACAAATATTCTAGAAACTAGAATTAAGAAACCACCACTTTTCTTTATAGAACTGCATCAAAAGGAAAATAGCATGACAGTAAAAAAAATCTGTTAAATATAATAATTACTTTTGAAACCATATGAAAAAAATTAAATCAATGTTCCAGATATCAAGCATATTAGCATACGAAGAATTATTGCTTCAGAAGATCAAAATGCATCAAATGAGCAGGAAAACACCTAACTAACTGATTGTACTAAACTAATGATACTAACTAATGATTGTACTAAAAAACAGATGTTTAACGAAGTAAAATGCTGCAACTGCGAAGGAAACTATCCTGTACGTTACAAAGGCTAAGTAATTACATCAAAAACTATTTCCTTAAGTTAAGGGAAAAAATAGAAGCAGATCCAAATACGAAATCAAATTTAAGGAATGAACAACAAAGCAGAAACAAGATCAACACAACCAACTACAAGTTATGCTGAGATATTAAAAGAAAATCCTATAAATTAACCAAACCTAGAAGATAATAATATTTATAATAAGTGATCCGCTAGTTATGACACCAAACACCTGGCCAACAAATTCGAAGAAATGATAACGCTCTTTATAGATACAGTGTTAAATCTATTAACAGCCCTGATCACTAAAATGAAATAATGGCCCGTATATCAAAATACATAATTTATATTAAATATTATATTAAATATGAAATATATATTAAATACATAAATATTAAAATATTAGGAATCTGGAATGCCAACGGACTTATTCCAAGAAGCAATGAACTTAAATATTTTTTATCCAAACACAACATAAACGTAATGCTTATTTCAGAAACAAAAAAGCTACCTAAAAAATCCAAATTATATAATCTACGATATCCAACATCTATGGATGGCACTCTAATTATTAAAACAGCTATTAAGCATCATAAAAACGAGAAGTATTCTCAGAACTATCTACTACAATCAACAAGTATCACTATAGAAGATTGGATAGGACCTATTACTTTTTCAGCTATATGTAGCTCGCCAAAGCACGCAAACAAGAACATTATACTAATTATTTCAAAACTCTTAGTCACAGGTTTATTGCTGGTGGCGACTATAATGCGAAACACGTGATAATGATCTTAAGTAATTCAAAAGGAAAGCAATTATATTTAGCAATGTTGCAAAATAATCTACACCCGATATCTACAGGTGAACCCATCTACTGGCTAGCTGATTGTAGAAAAATACTAGATGTTATAGATTTCTGTATTGTGAAGAGGATAGTAACGCACTACTTCAAAGCAGAATTATGTTATGACCTAACATCGAATCATTCCCCAATAATAATTACAGTTAATACAACTATAAATATAGAGTAACCTCTAACTCTGTCCAATGCAAAAACAAATTGGCGTCTAATCAGAGACCTTTTAAACAAATAAATAACATATAAAATATCACTGAAAATTAACGAAAAATTAGAGATGGCAATAGACAGTCTCAATATTAAAATACAAAAAGCGGCCTGGAAATCAACTCCTACAGCGCATAATGTTAGAAATTCAATGCATTGTCTACTAAATATTAAACTTAAAATTGCAAAAAAATTTCGCAAAAAATAGCAAACATCAAGATCACCGAATGATAAAACGAATTTAAATAAAATCGAAAAGCAATTTAAAAAATTAATAAATAGCGAATAAAATGATCGAAAAGTTTTTCTTAGAAAAGTTTTTCTTAGAGCTCATTCTTACAGAAGCAACAGACTACTCACTATGGAAAATCAAAGAAGTTAAAAAAGAATTCTAATCAACTAAAATTACCTTCGGTAAAACAAGAAAACGGAAAATGGACTAGTAAAGATAAAATCAAATTATTTTTCGAACACCTTAAAAAAGTATTTTTGAATCATACTTGCAAGAAAGATCAGAAGAAAAACAAAGAATAATATTAAACTATCTCTAGACGCTCCTTGGTATCCGAATGCATTTTTTTTATATCTTTAATCAATATTAATATTATTACTGTAGAAAATATTGATATATTAAACATATATTGCGTTCGGGCAGATGCTACCTGTATTTTCTTATTTTTATAGTATATTGGATGTAAAACAAAAGTAGAATGACACAAATAGCGCAAATAGCGCTAATAGCATTTTCCCAAATTCTAAATATTGTCTACATAAAAATTTATTAATTTTATACCATTTGAAATAAATAAATTTATTAATACTCTAAAAAAGATCTATAAGAAATTAATTACAAATGTGTGTAATTATATTTAAAATTGAAAAAGTGTTTATAATCTCTTTCTCTTGTTCACATTTATTGTATAAAGAAAAGCTCTGATGCATTACTATCATATACTTTTATAAGAAGAGCGTAATGATGATCGTATAATAGTGAAATATGACACCACTAATAACAGTTTACGCTGCGCTAGCGTAAGTTCGTCTCGCGAATCTTGCTCTGTGTTTTACTTGGTGTTCTGATTCAAAACATATATAACAATTCTCAAGTCAGCATTGCCATTTTGAATTACTCTCCTTATTCCCCAATCTTGCTCCAGCAGACTTTTTATTCCCTAAGCTAAAGAAGGTGATGAAAGAGACTCGATTTAACATTTCGAATTTTAGAATCATGTGTCAATAAGATTTGTTACAATTTCTAAAAGCTGTACGAACATTGTCAGAAGTGTATTACCTCTAGCGGATTATTTTGAAGGACAATGAAAGTCATTTGTATATTAATTAAATGGTGTTTATTTTTTCACTCACCGAATTTTATTGCTACATATGTCTTATTATAATTTCGAGTTGTGTATATTATAATCATATGATCTTTGGTATAATAAGAATATTATAAGAATATATTTTATCATTATGTTGTAGAGCCAATATTTGGCAAGGCAATTTTCCTACAGAGAATACTGAAGAAGACGGATACAAAGGCACATCACCAGTTACAATGTTTTCGCAGAATAGATATGGTTTGCATAATATTATTGGAAATGTTTGGGAATGGACAGCGGATTGGTGGATAACAAAGCACTCAAGTGATCGATTAATAAATCCAGTAAGCATTTATTTATTTAAATACTTTCTTATTTAAGTGAAAATGTAATAAAGTATGTATTATATATATATATAGTATATTATTTTTTTTTATATATATATATATATATATATATAAAGCAAGTAAAAAATCCTATACTGGTGAAATATCTCGAAAACTAAGCATTTTCGAAAGAAATGTTTTCTACAAAAGTTGTAGGGTTTTAAATAATCTATTTACTGATCTGATCAATGTTGTTCAGGACCATGTTTTGTAGAAAACATTTCTTTCAAAAATGCTTAATTTTTGAGATATTTCATTGATTCTGGAATTTTTACTCACCCTGTATTTACCGAATGTTTAAAATAAAGCGTTACAAATTTCTATCGTGGAAACAGAACAATATTGAGAAAATTGTTCAGTAATCCTAAAAAAAAAAAAGTTGTAGAGTTCAAAAAGGTCTATTTATCATCTTATCAGTTTGACCTTGGGTGACGTCACTAAGATCAAAGTCACATCGATTTTTTTTAATGGAATATTATATTTTTGCTTCCAGAATCTACTAGCTGATGTTGAGAGCTTTCCGAAACGCAATAAGAAAATATTCTTTATGAAGTACTTTACGAAAAGTTACAGTACCAGGTCCAACCGATGGCTAAAACTTCTTGAATTTTGTTCAGAATAATGTCCTGGATAACATTTGTCAAGAGAAAAGTCATTGGAGATTGTATCTCTTTTCTTCATTTTTTACATAAAAGTGAATTTTTAACGCAAAAATGAAAATAAGAAGAATAATCTCCAATGACCTTTATGTTGACAAATGTTATCCAGGACATGATCCTAAATAACATTCAAAGTTTTAGCCGTTGGTCGGATATTTTAGATAATGCCAATGATCCTGTAATTTTTAAACATCATAATTCAAAAAGTACTCAATAAGAAATAACTTTATTATAGTGTTTTGGAAAGCTCTCGACATCGGTTATTAGATTCTGAAATTAAAAATGGAGAATTCCGTTTTAAAAAATCGATGTTACCTGATCTTGGCGACGCCATCTAAAGTCAAACTGATAAGATCAGCAAATAGATCTTCTTGAATTCTACTTTTGTCCGTTTTTCATAATGCATAATGTGTTTCTAAGATAAAAATTTGTAATACTTTATTTTTAATATTCAGTATACATTATATATTATAATAAGACGGTTCATGTCGATTTTTAGATTGGTTCTTCTAGTGGTAGTGATAAAGTGAAGAAAGGTGGCTCATATCTATGTCACAAAACTTATTGCTACAGATACAGATGTGCTGCACGTAGTCAAAACACACCTGATACATCAGCTGGAAATTTAGGTTTTAGATGTGCTATATCAGCATAGGAAGAGATTAAAACTTCGAACTTCTGGATATCAAGATTAAATATGAATAAAAAAATTACATTTTATTTACGTTTAAAATTTGTGTCAGAAATTTGTACCTATTAGGTATACAATTTTGCTTCCGCCGTTTTCCTATAGATGGCTTTAGCCATCGGTAAGTGGTGGTCGAAATAAATAGATCATAGACGTCATACAATAAACTTGGGCATCTGTCAACATAACCCCATAGAAATATTAGTCCATTTGTGTCTGCATCATAAAGTTATTCTCGAAAATGTCAGTTTACGAGCCAAATTCTCGTCATTTGCGGGAAGTTTTAATTTTTTGCTTCAATATGAAGAAATCTGCGGTTGAGGCTCATCGAATGCTCTCAAATACTTATGGTGAGGCCGCTATTAGTGAAAGAACGTGTTGTGAGTGGTTTCAACGCTTCAAGAACGGTGATTTTGATGTCCAAGGTCATGCTCTGTATTTGGTGGGATCAGCTCGGCGTAGTGTATGAACTGTTAAAACCGACTGAAACAATCACAAGCGATCGGTATCGAACGCAATTGATGCCGAGCATTGAAAGACAAACGGCCGCAATACAACGAGAGACACGATAAAATGATTTTGCAGCATGACAATGCTCGACCCCATGTTGCGAAAGTGATCAAGACATACTTGGAAACGTTGAAATGGGAAGTCCTACCCCATCCGCCGTATTCTCCAGACGTTGCTCCCTCTGACTATCACTTGTTTCGATCAATGGCACACGGCCTGACTGACCAGCACTTCCGATCTTATGAAGAAGTAAAAAATTGGATCGATTCGTGGATAGCCTCAAAAGATGACCAATTTTTTCGACGCGGGATTCGTACGCTATCCGAAAGATGGGAGAAAGTAGTGGCCAGCGATGGACAACTTTGAATCATAAATGTAACCAGTTTTTTACAATAAAGAATTTCGGAAAAAAACGGCGGAAGCAAAGTTGTACACCTAATACATAAAATTATAATATGTTACGTTTAATAAAACTTTTTTAAATAAAATAAAAGATATTTTGGAAAAAGAAATTAATTAAATACGAGAAAAATATCGATTTTCAATTGAAGTGGATCTTAGAGCTTAGAGCTTTCTCCTAGAGATTGAGTTTCTACAGATTTTTTTGAAATTTGGATATTATTTAAAATAATTTTAACTATATAATTAAAATTTAAATGACCTAGCGGTATCGAAATGAAGATATTCACTTTCAAAGTTTCAGTTTTTAACACGTAAACTTCTATATCACGCCTTGCCGAAGTAACATTTTAATACTTTGCGGCAAAAAGCTTTTACTTGGAAAATCTTTTGCTCTTTATCATTGAACGACGACGAAACCGCCAGTCTTGCGATGATCGACGCTACATCATTGTTGGGAGGCCCGGATCATTCAACGACGCGTGACAATCAGCTTGTGCGCACATCAAGCGATACATAGGTAGAAAACTATTCAGACAATCGTGTAAACCATCAGAGTAGGTTTTATACGCGATTCGAGATGCTCTTTCAAAATATCTAACGACGTCGCGTCAGTGATTCTCAAAAAGCAACGCGCAACGTTTAAAGGCGTGCATGCGAATTCGCACATATGTCGAATCAATAATCGTACTCACTCCCGCGATAGCAATTCAGCCTCAAGAACGTAAGGTCAAACTAGATAACTATTGGTCTGAATACAATCAGATTCAATCACGATTCAAATTAATCGAAAAGATCGAGGTTCATGACCGTGTTAGTTTCGAAGACGCGTTTTACACATTATCCACTAGAATTCGCGAGCTATTAAACCCAACACTTCCGGTCCCGCGCGAGGCGGCAGCGTCGACCTCGACATTTAGCGTTCGTGAATCCTCGGATAACCTTATGCATGTACCATTGCCGAAGCTCAATCTTTCAACATTCTCGGGTAGCTATGATCAGTGGTTCCCATTCTACGATTACTTCACATCGGTAATACACACGAATGTGTCGCTTAATAACATTCAAAAGAAAAAAAAAACAAAAATATAATGTACGAACAATGAGAGCACAGCGTGAGAATTGTTGTGCAATTTATATAGTAGTTATAAATTCTTCCATATAATATATTAGAAACAATGACTTTTCAATACAGACTTCGTACGTTTCGGTTTACTTCAAACCATCTTCAGCAAATTCGTAGAACATAATATATATCGGAAGTAGAACCGTTGGACATTGTTGAAGTTATGCTTTATGTGAAACTTAGGATGAATATCTCTCAATTGTTTGATAGGGAGTAGTCCCTTTTCTGCCTCTCCGCTATTTAGCCAAGTGACTAACAGAGTAAAATAGGTATAATAATTTCTATTAGAATTCAATTTTTGCTTATCTTACTCACCCTCATTCCCCATAGATCACAACTCGGTCGCTTAAAACGCAAGTCAAATTATAAAAGTCAAATTATAAAAAATACGATTAATGAAACGCATTTGTTCTTAATTAGAATAAAATAATAAATTTATAAAATGAACAATATACAATATATAATCGTCAAACCTGTATTATCGAGAAGTCAAAGGAGCAATGGTATAATCAAAATCCATCAAAAATATAATCTAAGCGCCACATTCGTGGAAATATACAAAACATACGCGTAGCACTATAATAAAAACAAACTTTAAGATGAATACATAATGTCAACATTGTTTGAATTTCTCTAAAATGCTCACATAAAAATGGTAACTCCGAGTATGATTGCAAATTCAAACCATTTGATTGCAATGAAACTGCATCGAATATGCAGTTCATTTCCGAAATGAACCTTCTCCTCAATTGTCTTTCTCTATCTAAGATTTTTACTTTTTCCCAATTCAAATTCATTCTGTGTTCCAATCTATGCTGTGTGATCACAGTTTCACAGGAAGTTTTTTTTGATATCATTTTTGTATTCTTTAACTCTTGTTTTTAATAAACGTCCTATTTGTTCAACATAGGTTGCATCACAGTCTCGACATTCTATTTTAAACAACATTTTTGTTGGAACTTGAACGGAATCTGTTCTTATGGCTTTTTATAATTCCATCTAATTTATCGATGCTACGGTAACAAAGATTCGCCTCTATCCCTCGCTATGTTTTTGAATTTATCAAAAATTGCAGGCAAATAGGGAACCGTGATCCAACTGTTCCTCGCATTTTCATTTTCCATATCACTGTTACATTGTTTTGATATGTCTTGATGAATAAAAGATTTAATTGTAGAATTAATGACGCTGAAAATAAATTCAATAAGATAATTATTTTTCATGAAACTAGTAATTATAAATTCTATGTTTTTTGTAATACTTAGGATGCGACAACAAAAGAGTCCTGTCCAACATCCCGATAATAACTCCTTTTTTTTGTGTTAGCAGATGAAGAGAATGAAAATTCATGAACTTACCGGAAAATGACGGTTTGTGAAACCAATCAAATTCTATTACATTTTTGTTCATGATTAGTGTTACATCAAGAAAATTTAATTTGTCCTCTCCAATTTTCAGTGTGAATTTGATTCTTGAGTGTATTAAGTTGAATTCAGAATTTCATTAACAGAGTCATATGGAAACTGCCAAAGCAATGTCGTCTACGTATCTAACATAGAATGGTAAGTCAATTCTCAAACTCTTCAATACTTTATTTTTTAAATATTCGAGCACTATATCTGCTATGATGGAGGACAGCGGAGAACCTATATGGGAGTGCCGTAGATCTGTCTGTAAATTTGATTGTCGAATGCGAAAAATATCGAATTCAAGATCAATTGCACTGCTGTGATAAATTTTTTTTTCGGAATATTGGTTTTATTGGCAAATTTATATTTTATTGTGTTTCCATTTTTTCCTCAAACATTCGATGATCAATTCCATCGGAATGTTGGTGAACAAGGATACAACGTCTAATGATATCAAAGCAAGTCCGTCGTCTATAAATTTACTATTTAACTTTTTTACTAACATAAAACTATTATCAATATGGCTCTGCGGACAGTTTGAGGACATATCGACCAATCATATCCTGCAGGAATGCCGCTAAAGCGTACAGAGGGCTATCTACGTATGAGACGATAATTCTGTACTGTGAACTTATTTTGTGAATTTTAGGGAATATATAATATATATATTATATATATATTAGACATAGACTTTCGCACTGCAATGAAATTTTTTGTATCAATGTTTATTTTCCCACTTTTTAAATAAAATCTATCTTTCTTACTAGACTCGATGTTAGATCTCTGTTCACTGGTATGTATCTATGTCTTAACATGTTATTGACATTGTTTATGTAGTCTTCTTTTATCTTTATAATCTTCTTTATTAAGGGCTACAGATGTTATCTTTATTCACTCTGGTAAACATAATGTTCGGATTGTTTTTGACAAAAAGAAACTCTAAGCAGTTTTTCTTAGTATCACTCGACGGCAGAGCAAAATTGTTATCTAATTATGAGAAGTATTGAACATCGTTGGAATCGAAGCGCTCATACGATTTATGAAGCAATTGTTTTTAACATATTTTAACGAGGACTGGATGATATCTGTTGCAAAGTTAGATGGATGTATTAAACTTTTATTATTGCTCTGTACTTAATTATTAGGTGTACAACTTTGCTTCCGCCGTTTTCATATAGATGGCTTTAGCGGTAAATGGTGGTCGAAATAAATAGAACATAGACGTCATAGAATAAACTTGGGCATCTGTCAACATAACTCCATAGAAACATTAGTCGATTTGTGTCTGCATCATAAAGTTATTCTCGATTGAAAATGTCAGTTTACGAGCCAAATTCTCGTCATTTGCGGGAGGGTTTAATTTTTTGCTTCAATATGAAGAAATCTGCGGCTGAGGCTCATCGAATGCTCTCAAATACTTATGGTGAGGCCGCTATTAATGAAAGAACGTGTCGTGAGCTTCAACGCTTCAAGAACGGTGATTTTGACGTCCAAGGTCATACTCTGTATTTGATGGGACTAGCTCGGCGTAGTGTATTATGAACTGTTAAAACCGTCGGAAACAATCACAGGCGATCGGGATCGAACGCAATTGATGCGTTTGAGCCGAGCATTGAAAGACAAACGGCTGCAATACACCGAGAGACACGATAAAGAGATTTTGCAGCATGACAATGCTCGACCCCATGTTGCGAAAGTGGTCAAGACATACTTGGAAACGTTGAAATGGGAAGTCCTACCCCACCCGCCGTATTCTCCAGACGTTGCTCCCTCTGACTATCACTTGTTTCGATCAATGGCACACGGTCTGGCTGACCAGCACTTCCGGTCTTATGTAGAAGTAAAAAATTGGATTGATTCGTGGATAGCCTCAAAAGATGACCAGTTTTTTCGACGTGGGATTCGAACGCTACCCGAAAGATGGGAGAAAGTAATGGCCAGCGATGGACAATACTTTGAATCATAAATGTATAACCAGTTTTTTTACAATAAAGCCTCGAATTTCGGAAAAAAAACGGCGGAAGCAAAGTTGTACATCTAATAGCACAAGAAAATTTATTCATATTTTTCTGAGAATCGAATATATACTTCATGTGAACTACAATAATGGATCGGTCTAATATTCTTAAGTTTCTCGATATTTTAACGTCGAAAAGTCTCAATATTTAAAAGCTTCGCTTACGGGCGAAGCAGGAAATATGATTAACTCGCTTGAAATGACTAATGAAAATTACGCGGTCGCGTGGAAATTACTTCGTGAGTGATACGATAATAAATGCGTCATAATAATGGAAAGCCATGTCAAATCTCTCGTGAACATGCCTCGCATAACGAAATCACTAAGGAATTGAGAAAACCCGCGGACAATGCGTCAAAACATTTATCTGTCTTTCAGGCATTGAAATGCCCGTTCATTAGGACGATTTGCTCGTTTATATATTCAAATCGAAGCTTGACAAGATCACATTACAACAGGTATCTCTCTCGAGTAAAAACGTCTCACATTAAAGTAAATTTTTTTATTTCATCGCTAGTGTCAAACTTTCGAAGCTACCAATAATTTGTCAATAGCGCCAAGCAACAGTCTAATGGCAAGCGTCAGTCTTCTCACGTCGCAATCGTCAAGTCCAATTGCCATTACTGTAAAGGCGAACATTCTATTTATCACTGCAAAGATTTTTTAGTACTTTCAGTCGCACACAGAGTATCTAATTCGTAGCCGTAAGGGATGCGTTAACTGCTTGTGGTCCATATCATACGTAGCTGCTAAATGCACATCAGGACACCATAAAATATGTCGTGAAATACAACACGTTACTTCATCTAACTCCCTCATTCGTGCCCATGAATAAAAACATAAACAAATCAGAGGAATCGAAAGCAGTTACTGCACAATACTATATGCGAGTAACAACATCCTACTGGTGACAGCATTAATTTGCCAGGGAGGGTATGCTTAAGCATGTTGGGCATTACTTGATTGTAGTTTGCAAGCAAATTTTATCTCATCAAAGTTTCTATCAACACTCAAGATAAGTTCGCGGGAGTTCACGGGTCTATCTCTGAAACTGCCACGTCCACTCAAGTAGCTCAAATTAAGCTACAGTCACGATTGAATTCTTATAACGTTAGCTTCGATTGCATAGTTACAAATATAGGTGTACAAATATGAAATGACGATTTGAGAAACAGATGGCGCACCAATGCAGTGTGAAGTACAAAGATTTAACATTATATGCCATTTTATTGTACCATCAACAAGTGTCAAACGCGCAAAGTGATTTGATTGAAAAGTGTTTGCATAGTATTGTGTTTAATATGACGAAATTTGTACCAAATAAGGAGCATTCGCGGACAGCATTAATTTTTTGTTTTCATTTGAAGAAAATGTGGAATCATACTGATTACTTGAAGAAGCTTATGGTAAACATGCTCCATCGCAAAAAACGTGTGAACGATGGTTTCAGCGTTTGAAAATTGGAGATTTCGATGTTGCAGACAAGGAACACCAAAAAGTACAAAGACGTGGAATTGCAAGCATTGCTGGATGAAGATGATTCACAAAAACAACTCGCAGAGCAATTGAGCGTTAGTCAACAAGCTGTTTCCAATCGCCTACGAGAGATGGGAAAGATTCAGAAAGTTGGAAGATGGGTGCCATATGAATTGAACGAGAGACAGATGTAGAGGCGCAAAAACTCATGTGAAATTTTGCTCGAACGATACAGAAGAAAGTCATTCTTGCATCGTATCGTTACTGGGAATGAAAAGTGGATTTTTTTTTAGAATCCCAAGCGCAAAGAATCATGGATAGACCCAGGCGCACCATCCACATCGACTGCAAGACCGAATCGCTTTGGCAGGAAGATGATGCTCTGTGTTTGGTGGAATCAGAAGAGTGTGATCTATTATGCTATTGAAGCTATTGAAGCCTGGTGAAACGGTTAATATCAAACGCTATCAACAACAAAATGATCGATTTGAACCGTTCGCTGCTTAAAAAACGACCAGAATACCAAAAGAGGTAATACAAGTTTATTTTTCTCCATGACAGCTCCATCACATACGGCAAAACTAGTTCGGGACACGTTGGAAGCACTCAGCTGGGAAGTTCTACTCCATGCGGCTTACTTAGCAGACTTGGCTCCTTCCGATTACTACTTGTTTGCATCGATGAGTCACGCACTTGCTTTGGTTCGTACGAAGATGTGAAAAAATGGTTCGATGAATGGTTCGCGGCAAAAGGGGAAGATTTTTACTGGCGTGGTATCCACAAATTGCCCGAAAGATTGAAAAAATGTGTAACTAGCAATGGAGCATACTTTGAAAATCTCTTTTTATTATTCTTCCGAATTTAACGTGTTTTGTTTGGGAAAAAAATTGTCATTTCATACTTGTGCACCTGGTACAGATAACGTAACAAAAAGGCTCCCAGCATTCACGCTCAAACACATTCGATTTCCCACGCAACATAAGTTAACATAAGTTAATTGATTTGCAATTTCATATGTGAAATTGATCTTCTGATAAGCGCCAAAATATTCTGGTAGTTGTGTATAGGACTGATCAAAGTATTCACTACACACCCGGCGCTGCAAAAAACACGTGGGATGAATTATCGCGGGGCGTCTGGGCAATGACTTTCAACCCGCATCTAAGATGTCATGCAGCCGTCTATCTATGCGCGTCTGCATTCCGAATTGGTTCTGGCTTAGATAGCACTGTGAACCAAGATAACGGTACTATCGAAGAAAATGCGAATGGGATTTTCTCGATGACGTTTAGTGGAACGAACAAGGCCGATTCATGATTCAAACTATCTATCAAAGAACAAAAGTAATTCGTAAACTCGGGGAATCTTACGAGATCGCATTGAAACGGGATTTAAAGGAATTAGAGAAATGATTTAAGCGCGAGTTTAAAATTTTATATTCACAGTTTATAAACGAATATGATATATTCGCGAATAACTCACATGTGTCTTGTGAGCTTATCTAGTAATGAAGTATTGCCATTCTGTTACTTGCTTCACATTGCATTTTTTAAATCACCGAAATCACTCATTAAAGATTCGAGTATTTGACGCATCGTGTAAGACTACCAGCGGATTGTCTCAACAACTTTATAGTAGGACCAGTAATACAACAAGATCTCGTATTTATATTGATGCGTTTTCATACATTTCAATACGTTATCGACACGGATATAAACCAAATGTATAGGCAAGTGTTGTTGAATTCGTCGGTTACAGAAGATTTTGTAGTGAGACGATCTACGGATGAGGTCAATACATATGAGTTGCTTATCATCACATATGGTATGTCTTCCGCGTCATATTTAGCTACTAGGTGTCTGGTTCATCTTGCAAATCAGCTTTCTTTAAGATATCTGATAGATGCGAAGCATGTCGATTTTTATATGACGACATGCTCATGGGAGCTGACACTATCGAGGAAGCTTGGGTGATAAACAACGAAATAATTGAATTATTGCAAGAGGGAGGCTTCGAGCTTGATAAATGGGCAAATAACCCTGAATTGCTTAAAGTCATAAGCAAACAAACCAGTGGACTGTCATTATTGATAGTGATTCGGAATCCTACATTCTTGGCATTAAATGAGATCACTTCAAGGACGCGTTTTGTTTTCATTGCGAAGTCGCGTCATCCAATAGGACCTCCAAATGCAACATAATCTTTGAACTCGCTAGATTATTCGATCCTCTCGGTTTGTTGGATCTAGTTATTACTAATGTCAAGCTCATCTAAGAGCTTGGCAATTATGAGTAAAATGAGACAAATCGATTCCCCCAGACATTCATACGCATTGGACAATGCTCAAGTCATAATTGATCGAACTGAACCAGCTACGAATTCCGCGCCTTGTTAAATTCAAACAAAATTTGTGATCGACGTAAATACATGGTTCCTACGACGCCAGTGAAAAGGCTTATGGATCCATATATGTTTGCACAAGACTCGTCCTCCATGAGTTACTCTGTTCTAGGTTTAGAGTCATCTCAAAACAATGTCTCTGCTGAGACTCGAATTATACATAGCTTTGTTAGCTCAGCTCATTTCAAAGGTCAGAAAATCTATTCTTTCGGAACACTCTGAAGTGTCCCTTTGGTCCGACTCCATCATTACTCTTACTTGGATAGGATCACCGTTCCGAAAATGATCAACCTTTGTTGCAAATCGAGTCGGCGAAATACAATGGCTCACCGCAATCTCGAATTGGTGCCACGTTAGCTCTTCTAACAACTCTGCTGATGTTTTGTCGCATGGTGTGAATCTCTCCGAGTTGATCAGTTCGATCGTTCGTTTGTAGTGGCATGGACTCCCCTTTCTGCAAACTCAGAATGACCTATAGCCGCATCGTAGCATAACTCCATTAAAAGATGAGATTCCCGAACAGAAGAAAGTAATCTTAATTGCAACTACGATGAATAGTTGTGTCATTAATGAGTTGCTATCCTGATGTTCGCATCAACAAGATCATACGAATTGTAACCTATTGTCTAAGCTTTTAAAAAAAACACCCCTTTTCACCGTTCCATTCCTAATCCCCGGTAGAATCATTATACACTAAGCCTTATATGTAGAATCGTGCAAAAACAATCTTTCTCACTAGGAAATACGAAACGTTACAGAAAGACGAAGTAATCACTCCTCCTAGTCGCTAACACCCTTTATGGATGATTTGAGAATGCTACGAGTTGGAGGTTAAATAATTTACGATACACGTCATCCGATACTGCTGCTGCGTAACCATGTGTTTACTCAGCTAATAATAGAGCAAGAGCATATTTGAAATTTGCTGGAACAAGGCCACCATGTCCGACATGTGAGACAAAGATTCTGGCCTCCTTACTTTCGACTACTCGTAAGACAATTCAGGATTGCATAACTTGCTTCAAGGTTAAACCGCGCCACTCCGAGGCTTATGGATTCGCTTGAAAGTCGGCCCACATCTAGGCCGTTTTCACACTATGGCATCGATTACGCCGGACCAGTCCTAGTTCGAGAGGGCAACGCGCGAAATAATAAAGCGTACGTCTCAATTTTTGTTTGTTTCGTCACTAAGATCATACACGTGGAGCTATACTCGTGAATGACTCTTCCGGCTCCTTTTTTGGCATTTAAACGATTTATCTCACGAACGGGCAAACTATCCCAAATGTACTCTAATAATGGGATCACTAAGCGCTCAAGGACAACTCAAAGAGCTTTACGAAACTTATTATAGTCAAGTACAATTGAGTGTGCAATAATTTTTATATGAGCAGGAGATTGTATGGAATTTTATTCCACCGAACGCACTTCACTTCGGCAGTTTATGGGAAGTCGCTGTCGACAAAGCACCATCTCATGCGTACGGTTGATAAAGCGCACTTCGTTCGAGAAATTGCAAATTGCGCTCTGTAAGATTGAAGCTATTCTCAATTCCTATTACGTCATTAAGTAGATCCAAATGATCTAAACTACTTAATTCCGGATCATTTTTTAATTAGCGGGCCAATAGTTTTCTAGTTGAAATATTTCCCATGCAGGCATGTGAGTGACGTGAACGAAAACCATCTGGTCCGCTAGTGAATTGGGCAAATGAGGCAGCATTTTTGGCACAGATGGAGTATCTTCATTCCTTGCAAGAGAGGATTAAATGGCAGCAAGGATCTCTAATTACAGCTTAATCAATTCGTGCTAGTAAAGGAAATCCATCTCGAAGCAGATAACGGACTGTCAGAACTACATGCAAGAAGTATTTTCAAGAGATCGTTGGCTAAGCTGGCTATTTTTTTTAGAATCACAGAACTCACATGTCGATTAGAATACAAATTTAACGCGTGATTTTATTAGCTATAATAAGTATTTATTGTAATTAACTGCGAGCAGTACGCATCATTAGTTTAAGTGGACTAAGCTTCACATCTTCTTGGCACTTTAATAGGTTAAGTTTTTATTTTTTTGCTCTTTTTTTGTAAGCATGACAGAATAAATGAAAGATATAACTGTGCTGGATTCTTGGTTCAGCGTTTATTGTAGTATTATGAGTTCGGCGCTTGTTACCGATCGCACCTCTCGCAGCGCTGCGACGTATCACATCGAAATTACGGAACAATTATTTTTGCTGAAAAATCTAAAAATCTGAGTGACACGTCGTCATACATGGACGTGTGTTCTAAAATTGTGTGATCTTTATATTTGATTTTAACAATTCTACTATTTAGTTTTAATATGTTTAATAAAGCTTCATGTTCCGTAATGATTAACAATGCTGCATCTTTGTCAATTTGCGAATGACTTAGCATTGGACATGTGAGCTAATTATACTTGTATCATTCTTGCTGAGGAGAAAAAGAAAATCGTTCAAAATAAAGAAGACATCAATCTAATATCTGAGTATTGATTGTTCACTAAATAATTGCGCCGTTTAAAAAATTTAATTTAATATAGATCTAAAATTAAGCTTCGTGCTCTATTGCGTGTTTCTATCATGGCCTGCGAGTCCACGTCTCATGACTACTTTAAGGTGGAAATTATTGCGGGGGATATTATATGTAACAGCTACATTATTAATTGTTGAATAGGAAATTACAATAAGAAATTAATTCTCGATATTACAAATCTTATTAATTTCATTTATCAGCGCAATGCGTCGAATTAATAATGATTTATTAACCTAATATTGATAAATTTATTATTATTGATTAATTATTATCCTGCAACTTACCCATTTTATTTCACTGTCAATATACAGTGCTAATGAAATCATAGATAAATCGGTAAATGAGAGTTATAAACGAGTGCTATCTATCATTGAAAATAAAAAAAGGAAATTTTTTTTAGGCGTACCTCACATAAAAATTCGACATTTCGAATTTCGCATGATTTCGCATCACAATATCTCCGTTCATAGAACATATAGAAGTGAAATAAATACTTATTATATAATTCGGACTCAAGCTGTCGATTGAGCTCAGAAATCAATCGGTGCAGCCTTTATTGGAAAACCGATAATCTCGAATGCTCATAACTCGCTGACCCGCGTAAAGGACATAGAATGGTCTCGCGCTGTGCGTCCACTTGGAGGTACTACCGTATCTCTTGATTTGATGGCATTCTCTTTCTCGCATGCCGAGCAACAAGACAAGGACATGCTATCTTTTAACTGTCTTCAGTGTGGACTAGTGCACATAGATATGATATTTGCGTGTGTGTGTGTGTATGTGCACAATCGCCTCAAAAGTTTTTCTCTTTAGAGAGCATGTGCGGAAAAACATTCGTATGCAATTAACTTTCTAGCGTGATTGTAGCCGGAGAAATACCTTAGATACGTACTTCTGCGTGAATTTATACACATTCTGATTCTTCGCGGAAACACGACGTTCATTTACTGATTATTGGTTATTGCGAGAAATATTGCCGAAAACTTGATGGTTTAATGGTGAAGAGGCACGGAATACAAGAGATCCAGATTCGATTCTCAGTCGAGGTAATGTTTTTCGCAATAAATTATTCGCAGATATAAAGTTTTAATTAAAGACCTAATTGTGAATATTCTTATTAAAGATATTTATTAGCACCAAAAAAGTTATTAAATTTCTTATACAATTCAATAAATAATATCACTATTTTTTAGTTATACAATTCAATAAGTAACATCACTATTCTGGTTCCCGCTCATGAATTTTCATCGAAAAAGATTTCAGTAGGAGGATTTCCAAATTACAATAGAATGTATGTATATAAATTTACATAGGAGTATGTATTTAAATACTAAGATCACTTTTGATTAAAAATTTTTTTGTATTAAATTAGATTTATTCTTGTTGATCCTATTTTCCAACATATGTTTAAAATGTAAAGTTGCAAGCCTATCCATATGAATTATTTTATACATATATGTATGGATATACAGAATGTCTGTAAATTTTGGCATCACTCATCATAACCCAAGTAAGCAAAAACATATTAAAAAATGGAAAGATAAAGGGCATATATGAACATCAGATATCGTTAGCGATTGATTATATTTAATTATAATACATATCATATATAATCATATATTAGGTGTAGTAAAAAGAAATCCATTATTTTTGCATGAAATTTAATGGAAAAATAATGGATTTCTTTTTATTACACCTAATATATAATCTAATTGCACATAATTAAAGACATAAACGTTTAGGTCTTACATTAGGCCTTACATCTTTAGTATATAATAATTATAGAAATATTTATGCACACAACGATTCGTCTATGTCTATTGTCTTATGACATGTCTTCTAATTGCAATCCGCTCATTATTTAACAATTATTTTTATTATTAATCAGCAAGTTATTGATGTCCGAAAGATTAAAGTTATCATATCTAAAGGCAATCATCTTTTTATTACAAGAATTCAGGTAATTCAAATGTTCCTATTTAGTTGTTACATCGAACGCAAAATTTCCAGATTCTAATGATTATAATGTTCTATTATTAATTAAATGTCTTTAAATCGTGTTTGGAGTTATAAAATATAAAAACTTAGTATCTGTATTATAGTCAACTGTGTGGAAAGATATTGAGAGTGAATGATTTGTTGTAATATTATATAATATTCGTTACAATATTTTCAAATTCTTATCATAATACACAACCATATATACCTAATATCGAAGGAGAGGGTAAAATGAATTTATGTAGAGGGAGCTAAGCAGAAAAGTATGTCTTTGGTAATTTTTCCGTATCACTCTGCCTGTTCAGATCATCGATTTGTTTTTTAATAAATATAATTTCCGACGTGATTCTTTTATGAAAACATGGTTCTATATTTAACACCTGAACATTATCCCAATTTATTTTGTGATCACTCGATCTAATGCCGTGATAATATATGGTAGTCAGAGAATCTTTTGATTTTTTTATATTCGCTTTTTATGTCTTTTGATTTACGTTTTTACTTTCCTTTTTGTTTGATCAATATAAGAAAAGTCGCAATCAACTCAGCTTATTTTATATATCACATCATATTATTTCATTTTTTCTAATTTATCCTTACCTAATTTTATGAAACTATTTAAAGTATTCATAGGTTTATAAGCTATTTTAAAATTGTTTTTTTCCGCTATAGTTCTAAATTGATCCAAGATTGTATTTATATACGATATAATGAAAAATTTTTTTTTATTTTGATCGATGGAATCATCATTGTTAACAGTATTATTATTTTCATATAAATTCTTTCTACTCAGCAATTTTTTAAATCTCTTATTAATTGTAGAAAAGATTATGTCAAGAAAATAACCATTAATTATCAGAATATTTATCATGGATTTAATATTTTTTTTGTGATAGCCGGATGTGAGAGAAACGGAATTCTACCAATCTGACCGATATTTCCTCTTTTGTATTGCATTGGATGGTTTACTTTGTAGCTTAGAAATTTCCTGAGTTCGTGGGTTTTTTATACATGTCAAATTTTATACAATCATCTTTTAATATCACTTTAATATCGAGGAAATTTATAGATTTGTCATCCCCATGTTCCACTGTAATCTCAATCTATCATGATAAAAATTGAATCTATCTAGTATCTCATTGATCTGATTCGGGACTGCTAATAAAATATCATCCACATATTGATAGTAAATTCGAATGTTAATTAATATTAATGTTAGAAAAGATTTTCTCTTCCAAATCTTGAATTATTAAAATTCGCTAAGACTGGTGACAATGGAGACCTCAATAGGCATATCAAAGATTTGTTTAAAAAATTTATTTAAATATCAAATTTGAAATACGTTGAATTGATAATCAAGGAAATAGCATTAAGAAATTCCTTTTTTTTGGAATACTTGTTTTTTATGATATACGTTCCCATCTTTTTTCAATGCTTTTTGTGACTTTATGAGAATGTTAGTGTACATCGATGTAATGTCGAAGGAGTTTGTAATTGATTCCCATCAATTTGTAATTTGATTTCAAAGATATACCATTTAAATTATTATTAAATTGTTTGACCAGTTCAAAACTATTTTTTATGTAGCCGAATTCTTTTTTTATATTTCTATCAATAATTTTTTTTAAGAAAGTCGCAAGGGGATATTCAGGACTATTAATATAACTAACAATTATTCTTAGTGGATTACTTTCTTTGTGAATCTTTGGTATCCCATAGGATCTCGGCACTGTGCATCCAAAACATTTAATTTCTTATACGTATATTGATCTATGTATTCTTTTTTTTCCATCTAGTCAATAGTGTGTGTGTTTGTTTTGTCATTATATTTGTGGGATCTTTTAATGTTTATATGTGTTATTGTCAAATAGATTTTCATGCATTTTCTTATTATAATCTATTGAGTTCATTATTACAGTCGCATATCTTTATCTGCTCGTGTAATTAAAATATACGGATGTTCACACATAAATTGTTTTACTTTTATTTCTTCTTTTAATGTAATGTTCTCTGTATTATTTACCTGATTATTATATTTAATTTTATTTAGAATTTGAATTGAATCATTTCTTAAAATTTTTAGTGTTAATATCTAATTTATTAATGTTAATTTCAATGTTAGTTAGTTTTTATAAACTCTGATTTTCTCATTATTAATAGTATTATTAGGTAAGTTAAATTTTTGTCCTAGTTGCAATACTGCTGCTTTAACATTTTTTGTATTTCTAAATTGCTAACATTGATTATCCATTATTAATATTATCTAATTTTAAATTATCGTTATTGACTTATAATAGTGTACAATATTTCATGATTTGAGATATTAATATCCTGCATAGAAATTTTTCTAATATTTGAAGGAATAAATTTTGAGTTAATATTAGTAAAATTTCGACCATAATAAATTAAACTCTTTAGATTTTATTTTTTGTTTTTTTTTTGGTGAGCTGTAATTCTTCTTAAGTAGGATCTTTTCGTCTGGTCCTATCCATTCTCCCAAAAAAATAACAGATCGCTTTGACAGAATATTAAACACAATATCCGAACTATCTTCAAACCATCCAAAAAGATAGGACAAATCTTAAGAAATCCTAAGATCAAAGAAGAAAACCTCCACAGTTCCGCAGGAGTATACAAAATACATCGTTTCTGCGGGCAAGTATACATTGAAGAAACCGAGAGAATGGTCAACCTACGGATAAAAGAACATCAACGTGATGTCAAGTTAAAACGTACCACGAAATCAGCATTATCAGAATACAATATCGAAAAAGGACATCAAATACTATTTGATAAAATGACCACAATAACTAACATTACATCATACTTTCCAAGAAAGTATAGATAAGCCATAGAGATATAAAAACACCTTAACAATTTAACTAGAGATAATGGCTTCAATATAAATAAAATATGAAAAACCATTCTACCGGTTATTGAAGACCGATCAATTTCTCTCCCCCCCCCCTCTCCCTATCCACAATTCTATTCTTTCTCCCATTATTCCAATAAATAGCGATACGAATATAATATAAAAAGAACGGCTCGGAGGAACAGCTCAGTATCAAGCTGCTCCTTGCTCTGATGAAGTGGACTGCAAGATTCACGAAATGTTGGCATTCCAAGAATGGATCTGGACACGGAGGAAACTCGCGAAACGCATAATCTTTATATAGAAAGCACCCGTGGAAACCTCAATAATATTATCAAATACTTCTACGAGGAGAGTATCCTTGCTAAAGTAAACACTTTCAATAAACAGGTCTCCCTAGCCAAGAAACTATCAAACTTGGCATTCTTAAAATGCTGTAGGGATTATAACATCAATCCAAAATTCCTACAACTCAAGTATTACTTAGAAACTCACCAAATTCAAAAAACATTCTTCATAAAACCAGCTTTATCTTCATCAAAGAACGCATTTACTTCACTAAGTCAGAAATAACTGTTACATCCCGGGTGAGAACACTAAGATAGCATGAGATAGCGGACAAGCAACATATCCCGGCAAATTTAAATTAGAATTACAACCATTATATTTAGTTAGAAATGATGAAAATGAATCCGTAAGCCGATCGGAAACTTACGGAGCCTTTTCTCGATAATAATTGAAATTTAGGTAATTTAGTTAATATTGACCCGATGTTAACATAATAGTCATGAAATGTGAAAGTTAAAGTAACGTTAGGTTAGTTGACGAAGTGGCAACATACCTTTAATTTGTCGAAATGATAGATGAAACTGATCAAGAAAATGATTAAGAAAAAGGGAATATCGCTCTCGATATAATTTATTAAAGTAAATTAAAATAACTGTATTATAAATAATTATTACATTAAATAAGTCCAACAATAATGACGGAACATGACAGTACGAAAGTATGACAGTGTAAAAGTATAAATTATATATTTATTTAATAATGGATAATTAACAGGGGCTATAATTGAGCATTATAAAAAGATTCAGCTGATACATTAAATGAATATAATAAAATAATTCATCTCCATTTCCAATCTGATATAATTGAAATAGTAAATATAACATAGTAATGT
This sequence comes from Atta colombica, assembly GCF_001594045.1. Classification (NCBI taxonomy): domain Eukaryota; kingdom Metazoa; phylum Arthropoda; class Insecta; order Hymenoptera; family Formicidae; genus Atta; species Atta colombica. The sequence continues at coordinate 158,617 of NW_017259567.1, read as the reverse complement.
GTAGATGTAATAACATAATTTAAGAAAATTCTGAAATATCTTAATGTTTTAAAACTGAAATATTGTCATTTAATATTCAAATATTGGATAAAAGAAAGAGTTGTAGATTACTAAAAATAATAAAATATAATATATGTAGCTATTGGAAACTATGTGAATAAAGTCAAAAAGTAATTAAAATAACGAAAATCATTACATGAGATGTATTATAAACAAAGATAATGAATGTAGAGAAATAATAAATGCATAAATATTAAGATATTAGATGTCAAATGATAATTATTACTTGATGTACTATAATATGTATGATATAATATCACGAGAGCATCACGATTGATCGGATAAATCCTATCACATTTTTATCGGATTTTATAAGATTTGTACAAGATTCCTAAAATCTGATTCAAATTAATAAATTTACAAACCATATTCAAAACGATAGAATTTTTCTATCGTTTTGAATATGATTTGTTTCTCTATCAACGTTTTTACCAGAACGTAGCGAATGACAGATTTTCTAACCTAATAAATTTTAACGATTAATATTTCGATTCGCAAAGCAGAACAATTCTTTTTGATAAATTTATTTGTTTCAAATAAAAATACATCGAATGAGCCTAGTTTTATCAAGATTAAACGTGAGGGAACCAAACATTTACCACTGAGGTAAATCTCTTTAGAGGAATGAAATATTGCCATTCTTTTTCAAGAAATGAAACATTTTCACTCTTTTATAATGAGATTTCTTTCCAAGAAGTTTAAGAATAAGTACTATCAGAATCGTTACTAAATTAGTCATATAGCCCCGTGTTGTGGTTAGTTTACTAACCTAGTTCATTTTTTAAAAACATTAACATTATATGATAACAAAGACAAATAAACAAAAAAAATTTGTTGGATTTATTAAGTGAGAACTATATTTTTTATCTAAATGGAAATCAAATATTTCAGACAATTATATATACGATTGTAGAACAAAAATTTTAAAAATAAAAATATTCATTTACGATTTTTTTTAAATTGTAGCGTAATTTCTAATACAGATGCGTCCGCTTCATGATCAGCAGATTGAGTGGCAGTCGCTGCGTGTTCAGACATGTTTACGCGTGTCTCGCGTGATTTGTTTATAACGTAACCTCTATTATTCTACTTATTCCTATAGTTTACTGACTCCGGTCTTCCCTACTTCTTTAGATTAAACATCTATGCAAATTTTGGTGCAAGTGAATCGGTTAATTGTAAAAGTTATTGTGTACATTGACTATGAAAGCTTCATTTGGAGAAAAACGCGTTCAAAGCTTTTAGCTGATTTTTTATTCATAAACTTATAAATCGGAATTTTATCTTTAGTCTGCAATACCAATATAACTTTGTGCTGTATAACTTCTTCTTCAGCTTCCTCATTGGTTCGATTTCCTTCTTGATTGTTTTTAACACCTTGCGAGCATTTTTTACAGCATCCGTTAGCGAGCGCTCGATTTTCTTAATGCGGGACTCGTCTGCCTTTGTGTAATAATTATAGCACTTAGTGTCAAGCAAATGTCGGAACCCTCTTTTTGTACTGTACATTCTTTTTATTCTCCGTAATTGTATAGACTCGTAAAAATCACTTGAAAACACGAGACAACTGTACTCCGTGATTTTCGAAGCAATACGTCATATAGGAACTCAAAAGGACCTTAATTTATATTGAATTTATATTACTTATATTATTATTATATACAATTATATTATAAGTGGTCAACATCTATAGTCATCTGACAATACCTGTTTTTTTTTTTTGGAAATTTAAATTCTTTTTTACCTGCGGAACTTTGTTGCGCGATGTCGCTCGGAGCAAACTCAATACAAGGTGATGCAAGATATTGGCTTTAAAGATTACACAGGTGAGGTATAATCTAAAACTATTGAAATATTATTCCAAATAACATGAATTATAAATATAAGAATAATAAATTTTGAATAAATTTTTTTTAAACCTTAAGGGTGATGCCTTCTTTTAATATAAAAATCGTAGTGCACCGCATTACGCGATGCGTTGGGTAATACGACGTAAATTTATAATAAAATGTCATTATACATTATGCGGTGAAAATGTTATAATCTATTATACTGATAGTATAAATATTATAGTGATAGACGAGATGTTCAACTTTAATTTTATCCTCTCTTTTATTATGTTTAAAACGCTTTTCATATCAAATATTTTATTTTCTCTTAGACGCGTCGCATTCCCCTATTCACATCTATTAATAGAAAGAATCTTAGATTTTCTAGATTTCAGAATAAACAAATTTTTAATGCACAATTATTAAATGATTCTTTTTTCTTCAAGCTCTTTCAGATAAATAAATAAGTAAAATATCAAATATTTGCCTGGCAATATATCTCCATAAACCAGCACAAAAAGATGTTTGATTAACAATTATTTAATAAATTATTTAATATGTATCTTGAAAAATATAATATAATATAATATAACGCAACGCAACGCAACGCAATGCAACGCAATATAATACAATATAATATAATATAATATACGTTGCGACTCACAGAGTCTTCATTCAGTATTCGTACAACTTTACATTCCGGTTATAAAATTATAATAAATAGGAATCATCCATAAGGGTCATTTCCATACCTTAATTATACTTGTAGCTCGCCATATCCGCAATTATTTGTCAAGATGTAAATTTTTCTAATCCTCGTTAGACAGCGAGAATTAAGTCTGGTGATATTAATAAATGTCAAGGTGTAAAAAATCCAAGTTGAAATAAAATTAAAATTGAAAAGTAAAAAATAAAATGATATCTTGGTAAAAACAGAAAACATAAACAATCAACTTACAGTCATAGTGTGAAAAGAGTCGCACAATTTACACAAGAATAAGAAATTTTTGGCAGCAATTATTTGAAGCTGTTACTATTATATTGTTGAGTCCCCAAAATAACTGCGAAACGGATTAATTACTGTACAAATTGTATGTTAACGGTGAAAACAGCGTGTGTCAAAATTAGCTATAATTTATTATTTGAAAATCCATTTAAAATATCAAAATACATATTTTATGAATTCATCCAATATATCTATATTTTTTTTACAATTAATTCCATTTATTTGTTCTTCGATGTGTATCATCTCTACAATCAATCTTTTGTTATAATTATGCTCAAATTCCAGGACATTTTCTAAATTTAGGAAATGTTTGAGAAAACTCAAATCTATTGAGTGATTTGTATTTGAAATATGTTCTGAAATGACTGAGTATTTGGAAGGATCAGATTTTAAATTGTTTTTGTGCTTCTTTAATCTTATTTCAACTGCCTCTTCTTTTGATTTACGTATAAAGCATTATAATTTTTACAGTTGATTTTATAAACTAAGTAACTGTTGCAAATAAGACCTGTTTTGTCTTTATGAACTTTTATGAATTTGTTGAGCTTATTTAGAGTATAAACTATTGTCGTTTTATTAAAAATTCAAGTTGCTACTTCTGACACACTCTTCACAAAAGGAAATAATGAGATCTTTTTTTATTGTATTTGAATTTTTCTTTTTCTCTAACGGTCAAATTTGGATCATTTAAAAATCCAGATTTTAATCCAGACAATTAAGTTTTTTAATTTTTTGTTTAGAGCATTGAAGGGTAATCATTGTCCAACAAAATGTTAATGCACAATTCTTATTTTTACTGTAAAATGAAGGTGAAATAATAATATGTCTACTAAACTGTAATAGTTCCTGTTTTTTTTACAGTTCGGATAATTGGAAAAAAATGATGGATAATTGGAAATATCATCTTGAAAAAGATTCTTTGTCGATCCAATTTATGTTAATTTTATTGTCTCTGACAATCAAGGAGATATTTAAAAAGTTAAGACAATGGTTCTTTTTTATCTCTACGATAAATTTTAGGCGTTCATGATAATTATTAAATTTACTAAATACGTCATATAATACATCCTTGGGACAAATAAGATGTCATCTACATATCTGTAATAAATGGATAAATCTAATATGCCTAAAACCTTCGCTAGGTCTTGCAAAATTATGTCTGCTATGGAGGAGATAAGAGGGAACCTATGAGAGTGCCATAAGTTCCCTGTTTGTAGATCATATTGTTGAACTTAAAATAAGTAGATGATGATATGAATTTTATGGTATATATGAACTAATCTTTTGGTAATTTTGTAAAGTTTTTTATGTACATCCATCTCCTGTCAATGCCATCAACATACATTTATGAAAAGAGATGTAGGAAATGAGCACGTTTGATTCCCATTTCAACGCCTGAAAGTTTTTTTACAGTTCCAAACTGTTGTTTATAATTCCTCTTACTTTTGAAATGCTCTCTGAGATGATTCTGTCCAGAAATCTAGCTAACGCATATATTTACAGAAGAAAGAATAATCTTATACGGAATATTTATTTTATGAATCTTACTGCATAAACTGTTGGAAGAGGAGCATCACTGAATAGATAGGAATAGAATAGGTGATATTCAGTATTAGAAATATAATTCATTTTTTCCCATTTCTTCAGCAATTTGCCTTCCTTTGCCTTTCCTTCCGGGTCTTCTTTGAATTATTCTTTTCAACAGAGCAAATCAATAAGTTCTTAGAAAATCTGTCAGAGGGCAATGTCATGTCATTATTTTTTGACAAGCATCTCTCAGCTGATTACTGTCAAATTTTGAGCAGAATTTCTATAGATTCATTTCTATAGATGATTAAAGCGAACAACCTTTGTATTTTTTGCAAAATGGAAAAAAACGAGTGTAGTGATCAAACATATGAAAGTATGTACATATGAAAGGTTTAACGCCGAAAGAAATCAAAGTTGAGTTGGATAATGTTCATAGCACATCTGCACCAACGTTTGCTGTATACAATTGGGTGAATGAATTTAAATGTGGTCGTACATCCACATGTGATGCACCTTGTTCGGGACGTCCAATTGAGGCTGCTACACAGAAATCATCGATAAAATCCACGATATTGTTTTGACTGATTGACAAATGAAAGTGCACGAACTTGTTGAGGCCATATTATATGGCACAGTGATTTCAATTTTACATGAACAATTGTATGAAAAAGTTATCGGCAAGATGGATGTCGCGTTTGCTCACTGTGAATCAGCGATCACATCAGCGTGTGACGATTTCAAAACAATGTTTGGTTTCAACGTAATTCAGATGAATTTCTACGTTAATTCACTTTTGTGAACGAAACATGGATTCATTACTTCACACCCGAGACGAAAGAACAGTCAAAACATGGACTTCATCGGGTGAACCAGCTCCGAAGAAGGCGAAGACCATAAAGTTGGCGGAAAAGTGATGGCCACAATTTTTTGGGATGCACGCGATATAATTTATATCGATTACCTTCCGTTGAAGCAAACGATCAATGGCGATTACTACGCAGCCTTATTGGACCGTTTCAATAACATTTTAAAGAAAAAACGTCCTCATTTGGCGAAGAAGAAAATGCTCTTACATCAAAACCATGCACGAGTTCGGTACCAATGGCACCAAATTCAACGAATTCCGCTACGAATTGCTTCCCCAGTCAGTATATTCGCCAGATTTAGCCTCCTGTGATAGAAGATCTCTATTTCCTGTTTCCAAACCTGAAGAAATGGTTCGGAGGAAAAAGATTCACCAGAGAGCAGCTCATCGCCGAAACAGAGGCTTTTTTTGAAGGGTTGGATGAATCATATTATTCGGAACTATTATTCGGACGGCTTGAAAAAGTTGGAGAATCGTTGGATCAAATGTATCGAGCTGAAAGGAGATTATGTTGAGAAATAAAAATGAATCAATCAAAAAAATATGTTTTACTATGTTTTTCTAAAAACTTATTGACTTACCTTCGTATATGTGTTTTCATCTTCTAATAACTTTTCCACTTTTTATATGTATACGTCTTTCTTTTTAATGCAATCGTAATGTTACCTTTGTCTGCTTGGGTGAATATAATATTCAGATGACTTTTGTAGACAGATATTATAGACATATATAATTGTTTTATTCTTTTATCCATAAGATTCTTTTTGTTATGCATTAAATTGTAAATAACTATGTTCCTAATTTTGAGTACAAATTTAGATAAATTACGATTTTTTGCATTCTATTATATATCCTTGATGAATTCGTGAAATGCTGTTTTTTTTTCTAAATCGACCGGGAGACTAAATTTATTGTTTTACTGTAAATACAGCATTAAATGCATTAATTAGATTTTTGGAGAGAATTATCAAAAAGGAGAGAATTATCAAAAAAGCATTCCAAAAGCGAGAGGACATACAAACAACAGTTTCGGACTATAAAATACTTTCAGATATTGAGATGGGTGAATTAGATGTGCTCATTTTTTTGAATGCCACCTCTTTTTACAAATGTCTTAATATTAGCCATTGGCATTGAGAGGAGATGAGTATATATAAAAAACTTTACAAAATTATCAAAAGATTTCCAAAGAAAGAAATCCAAATTAAATTAAATTAAATTACTTACTTTAAATTCAACAATATAATCTACAAACAGATTTATGGCACCCCCATGGGGGAGTTCTCATGGGGGATTCTCCCTTATCTTCTATCATAGCAAACATAGTTATGCAAGATCTAGAAGAGAAGATTTTTATCCCTTATTATAGATATGTAGATAACATCTTACTTGTCTGTCCCAAGGATGTATTATATGACGTAATTAGTAAATTTAATAGTTATTATGAACGCCTAAAATTCACCATGAAACTAAAGGAGAATTATTTTCTCAATTTTTTAGATATCTTCTTGATTGTCAAAGACAATAAAATTATCATAAATAGGTATATATCATAAATAGGTATATATACATAAATAGGTTCCACAAAGAATCTTTTTTAACAATATTTATCATTCTTTTTCAATCATTCAAACTATCAAAAAATAGGAATTATATACAGTTTAATAAACCGCGCCATATTATTATCTCACCCTTCGTTTTATAATAAAAATATAGAATTGTGCATTAACATTTTATTGGACAATGATTACTCATGTACGGTTTTATAACTGGGCTAACATTGAGCTCGTCAGGATATCAACTTCCGACTGTCGGCCCAATACTGGCTGTAACGTCGCGTCGATTCAAAGTCGATTAGAAAGTTGATTCAATGCTAAAGTGTTAATGTTGGGTCGACATTAGTCATCGACATCGACCTAGTATTGGTTGCAACGTCGGGCCGATGTCGGCATAATATCCGAAAACAATTTCGAAAAACATACTTATCTTGAAAGATTCAAATTTAGAATCTCTGGATCATGAGTCTCCTGCCTTATGTGCTACATTACTTCTTCAACTGATAAATTATGTTATTTATTACCTATTGAAGTTTACCGAATCATGCTCGATGTTGAACATTGGACGTTGGTGGCAAACTGTCTGTCTTTAATCGAACACGGCGCGATGTCGGCCCTATTGAAGACTACGTTCTTCAATCGATTCTTACTCGATAACAACTCTTGGCCATTGTCGGGCAAATGTTGGTAATATGTTGATAATATATCAGTACCTGGTGGTCATGCCAATCACGGTGCGACATCGGCCTATTTGAAGACAACTCAGGCCAGTGTTGGGCCAACGTTAGCAACATGTTAGCAACTGATTGTTATAATCATGATGCAACTTCGGGCCAAGCTATTTTAATCGGCACTTAATGACTCTCGGGCCAACATTGGCTCGAAGGTGTCCTAAAGTTGTCTTCGGATAAGAGTCGGCTAACATAGCTTGATCCGACGTTGTGTTGTGATTGACGTGACAATGACATACTTCCAATTGTTAGTCCAATGTTAACCTAATGATTAACCTTTCTTCATATAAGAGTTCGCTAACATACTAAGCCAACGTCGCGTTATGATAGACATGATAATTGGTTTTCGATACACTGCTAACGTTGACCCGACATTTGCTAATAGTCGTCATTACGTAAGAATTGATTAACATAATCTCGGCCGAAAAGTGCCATCTTCGATTAATGTCAGTCAATTTGCCATGATATCGCCAATGTCGGCCCAACGTTCAACATCGGATAAGAGTCGGCAAACTTTACCTGGGTATCTTTCCGAATTTATTTACAATGCTATAAATAAAAGACTAAAAACTTAATTGTAAACAAATCTGTATTTTTAAATGATCCAGATTTGACAGTAGAAAAAAATTTAGATAGGAATAGGAAAAGATCTCATTGTATTTCTTTTTATAATGGGTGTGAAACAGCAACTTCAGTTTTTAATAAAACAACAATAGATTTATGGACTCTCAATATGCTCAATAAATTCAAAGATCCATAAAGATAAAACAGGTCTGCTTTGCAACAATCACTTAGTTCATAAAATCAACTGTAAAAAAATTGTAATGTCTCATATGTAGGCCAAACATAAAGGCAATTGCAAACAAGATTAAAGGAATTCAGAAACCATGTAAAATTTGATCCTTCCAAACATTTATCGTCTGCCATTTCTGAACACATTTCAAATACAAATCACTCAATAGATTGGGAAAATATAAGAATCCTGGAATTTGAGCATAATTATAACAAAAGATTGATTGCAAAGGTACACATCAAAGAACAAATAAATAGAATTAATTATAAAAAAGATATAGAGATATTGAATGGATCATATTTTGATATTTTAAACGAACTTTCAAATAATAAAGTATAGTTAATTTTAACACACGCTATTGTTTGCGCCGTTGACATACAATATGTACAGTAACTAATCCGTTTCGCAGTTATCCTGGGGATTCGACAATAGTAACAGCTTCAATTAATTAAAAATTTGTTATTCTTATGTGAATTGTGCGTCTCTTTTCATACCATGATCGTAAATGATCGTTCTGTTTTTACCAAGATATCGTTTTATTTTTAATTTTTCACTTTTAATTTTATTTCAACTTGGATTTTTTACAACTTGACATTTATCAATAATATCACCAGACTTAATATTGATTCTCACCGTCTAACGAGGATTAGTTAGAAATATTTTAACAAGTAATTGTGGATATGGCGTGCTACAAATATAATTAATGTATGGAAATGATTGCCCTTATGGACGATTCGGATTATTGTCTATCATAATTTTATATACCGAAATGTAAAGTAAATACCGAAATGTACGAATACTGATAAAAATTCTGTGAGTCGAAATGTATATTATATTATTATCCAGCGGACTCCCATGATTCTTTTCTTTCGTGGAGATCTGGAGTTCGTTAAGATAAAGACAGTTATTACTAACAAATAAAATTGAGCCGTTACAGCTTAAAAAGCTATAAAAATTTTCTTTTCCCACTAAAGCGAAGTATCCTCCAGTATCTCTTCATAAATCTCTCAACAAAGATAAATTAAAAATCGGTGCATGTGCAAACGAGACATCGAAGATATTCTTCTTTGAATGTCGAAGATTAGAAAAAAATAATAAATAACTATAAAAATGTCAATTGAAGGCGTAAGACTGCCGCCAAGACATTTTCTCAACGATCAAATCGCGAATCATTCTCACGAATCCGCGATTAATAAAATATAGAATTGATACGCGATATTCAGAGGGAAGTATTTGATGGTCTCGTGCAAACGCTGAACGTGCGCTTTTCTCATAAATTTTAAGATCATAAAATTAAGGATGACTTTCACAGATTCCACTATAGATTCCGGTCATTCTTTTCTTCCCCAAAGCGTATTCCGAACTTTGACCAATCGAAAAGAAATAGATTCTACCACTTAATTAACAAACTTATCCACTAATCACGATTAATTTGCATGATTAATTAGGATTGCTATAAATACCGCGGGATTCTTTTGTTCGATTTTTTTTCTGAGGGTCAGACGTAACTCTTATTTTCTTAATCTGGTAAGACTTAAAGTTTAGAATCAGTCGAATCGAAGAATTTTTTATTACTCGCATACTTGGCCAGCAAGACTTAATTTAGAATCAGTGCTGGAGAAATTCGCCAACTTCGTACATCTGATCGGAACCCATTCGATAAACCAGCAGAATTCGTTAACAGTGACCCGTCTCATTCTACCAAGTCATCTCAGTAGTAAATCAGTATTTTTCTATTCTCCGGTCCCCCTCACTTTTTCTTTCATTTTTCATTTTTATTTCATTATTGTATTTTATTTTATTTTATTTTTCTTTTCTTTTCGGGTTCCCTTGTATAAAAGCATAAAAAATATTTGCAGTTGTGTGTTCTCATTGTAACTCTGCTTTCCGCCGCAGCCGACTCACAGTTGTTCCTGCCGACTGGTCGCCCATATTCGTCCTACTATTATTCGAAATATGCCAGAGGCTATTGAACATCCTCCGCCGGTCGCCGTCGTCTACGATTGACAGTATCGAGATTTCTTACTCCCCTGTGTCAAGTCCATCTCATTTGTAGAAGATGTTCTGCGACTATTTCTTTCTCTTCCTAAACCTCCTTCAGAGACAACTCTTATTGATTCGACCACTCCCGCTACTTTCACGTCCTTCATTCAAGATTATACTCCTGCCGAACCTCTTCCTCTTCTTTTTCATGATAGATTATTTCATCATAGATTAATTTCTCAATCTCCTTTTTACACCTCCCTCTGAAAATAAAACCTAATCACAGTCTACATTATAGAATACAATCCGTTTTCAGTTCCTATTAATGCTCTCACCCCTCTCTGTCCACTCACCTTCTGTCCGTGAGTCCTGAAATCTAGTGAGTTATCTCCAATTCCTTTAGCCTCCATCCACCGATTAATTACTTACTGCACGACACATTCACAAATGCACACATGATAACATACCATAAGCAATACAAAGAATCAAGGAAATTATGTTAATGGAAAAATATATTAACAAAACGTTTTAATTGTATTATTATTATAAATTTTAACCCTATTGTTTATTAAAGACAACCTCTCCTTGTATTCATTGTAAGTTTTCTCGCGATTGCACTTAGCCTTTTCCGCAGTCATTTGGATTAAGTTCCATAACCGAAAGCTAGAAATGTTTCGACACATTTGACGTTAAAATGGTCCTCTTGGCACACTGACCTAGTTTGAACCCTTTAAACGAAAAGTACGTTTGACTCGTGACTCCGATTAGCGGAACATAAGCGAGATTTCCACTTCTCGTCTTCCTTTCGATCTCCGGCTCCTTAAGAGTCTCAAGTGCACGAAGCGAAGTGCTTCCTTTTACATCCTTCTTCACAGCTCCCTTGCGGTTTGGACACGACTAAATCGGTTTATAAATTCGGTTTCTGTGTTCATCCCCTCAGCTTCATGCGGAGCTTGGACGTAATGTTATATTATATTTTTCAAGACATATCTTAAATAATTTATTAAATAATTGTTAATTAAACATCTTTTTGTGCTCATTTATTGATTGATCAAGATACATTCTCTTAGAGATATTTAAGAGTCTTTGCACTTTTTCTACACGCAAGTGTAGTATATACCCTCTCGCATTTAAAATTCTCCCCAAAAAAATTCAATTTGTTCTATTTAAAAAAAAAATCGAAGCATACTCGTTAATATAAATAAACTAATAAGACAACGTCGAAATGACATAAAAAAGACATGATTTTAATAACGGTTATGACATGTGACTTAAGTGGGACATAATTATGTGATTTTAAATGCTAAAATGTACGTTATTAACGTATATTCGCTAATGTCTACATATGTGAACGTAATTTGTATGTTCAAATTTTTACATAAAAATAGTGAAAACGCTGTTCATATAAGATTTTATACAATTTCTTATTTGTTCATTTTTTTTATTTTTCTTTCGCAATAGAAATTATATATAAAACTGATTTAATGTATAGAATTGTTTTTCTTGATAAATCTTAAAATGAGCTGCACTGCATTTTTCCTTTTATGAAACTCGAACTCGAACATTCGATGCGTTTATACATCAAACGATGTTATATATTAGGGCTACATTTCAAAACATCCTCTTCGAAAAAAATTTTATTCGATATATTGTAATATACATTACATGTATTATATACAGTAAAAAATTATATGTTAAATTTAATACATTTCACATGTCCCAAATGGTCCATAACGCAAATGTTATGTAAAAAATTAACACAGGAGTATAATACTTTGATACAATTTAAAAATAAATTATATGTTAAGTTGGCACATTTATAGCGTTAAATTTAACTGAAATTAGATGCTATTTTTACATTTTTAGTTTAGGCGATGCCTCTGTGATATTTAATGTATGCAATATATCGATTTATCAGATACTTACAAAGAGAAAATAACATAAAATATTTGTAAATATGAACCTTCATGTGAAATATGTAACTAGTATAAAGAATATTTCTTCAGTAAAATTAACATTTATAATATATTAAATCAACATACATTTTATTCATTTATTCTTAGAATTTATGTTTTGAAATTACATTATTTTTATGCTATTTGTTTACTTACAAAAAAGGAGCATAAAAAGATGTTTATTTAACAATTATTTAATAAATTGTTTAAGATGTACCTTGAAAAATATAATATAATATAAAATGTATTATTTTAACACTAAGAAATATTAAATTTTAATTTAACACAAAATATTCAAATAAACACAATCATATTATGTTAAATTAAAACTTGGATATGTTAAAAATTCGTTTAACACAAAAATTTTAATAAGGATTCATTTTAACATAAATACAAAATCTATACCTATCTAGATCTTTATTCCCAAGTAGCACACAGCGCCTACAAAGCATTAAAAAAAGATCTAAAAAATGTAAGCGCTTTACGCGGGGTCTACAATAGAAGTATGACATCAAAATGACGATAAATAACATCATCTTGTTTGCAAGGTAAACATCACTTTTACATCAATGTCGATGTCGTTATGATGTAACAATAATAATGTCAATAGACTTTGATATATAGTAATCACATCATAGCAATCTAAATAACTTCGATGACAAGAAACTGACTTTACTAGCCAAAAAAATGACGTCATTTTGATGTAACTTTTTTAGCTGGAATTTAGTGATTGAATACGCAGAAGAAAATCAAAAACTTCATTTTTTTGTACTTTTAGATTAGAATATTACAAAAACTTGACGTAATGCGACAGTTTTGCAGCCAGATTCGTAATTAGTACATCAAAATTTATTAGAAATAACTTTATTACTTTAAAGCCTAAATAATGTCCAGTGTAATTAATTAAGGCTTTATGGATCGAATTTTTCTTACATAAAAAGCATTTTTTGATATTTCTATTGCAATACAAAAAATTATTTATAGTGAAATGATTTATTAAAACTGTATATTAATTTATTAATACTGTAAACATTATAAATTGACGATAACAAAGAAAAATATCAGGGCGCTCCTCGTTTCAATCCCAAGCTTGTTCCTCCTCCAATTTGGTAGACTTTCTGCCCTTGAGCCACATAGCCCTGACGCTGGTATCTCTATTATGTCTATATCTAAATTTTTTACAAAACAAGTAAGAAATTAAAGCTTATAACAGTTGAAACTCCAACGGTTGAAGAACCATCTTTAATGCTTAAATAATTCAATGTGAATTACAATACACATATACTACATATGTATTACGTTCGTGCCGTGTTGACATCGTAGATCGGCACTGAAGTCCTGAAAGTCGCGTTGCCTTTGGTGCAGAGACATATTATTTAACAAGATCGGCAGATTTGGACATGAATTGTCGCTGTACTCGGATGTGTCTTTCGATCCGCTTATCCTCTCATTGGTCGTGTGCTCTGAGCTTTATGTGTATATGTGTTCTGTGTTCATTTCATAATAAATTTTTCTTGTTCTTTTTATAATATTCGTGTTGTTCATTTCTGCGAGCCGGGAGTGCATGAATGTGTTCGCGAGAACGTTTCCACGAGCCGGACGCTCGGACATAACATTTTGGAGCTCGTTGGTGCGAACGGATTGAATGAGTAGACAACCAAATCGAACGAATTACAGTAATGTGCACGTTACAATCCACATGCAAAAAGAGGCTCGTCACTCCAGAGGAGAATGCGACATCAGTGACGTGTAATAAGCAAAAAGTTGGCTCGATAGTCACGATTCTACAGTATTGCAGGAAGTGCAGCAGCTCCATAAAGAACAATGACAGGAGGAATTTGCGACAGCGGGACGCGAAGATCGTGCAATTCCAAGAGAGACTATGCAGACTCTTCATAAACCAATTAAGTTCCTCCATTAATATTTCCGAACGCGATTTGTCCATCCACATTGGCGTTCTGTCGCGAATGTTATCGATCGCGCGAATGCTTCTAACTTCACTGGCTCGACTGCGAGCATCGCTGATCGCGTCGATTCGGCCGTTCCGTTCTGCGTGGATCGTGTCGAGGGTGCCGTCAATCATTTTGATTTATCGACGTTATTTCATGATTGAACGAGTATTAAATTTAAGCTCGATACTTACGAAGTATGCCCTTACGTTAATTTTTCGCATAATTTAATCTCATCGCTTGTGCAAATCGTTGGGAAGAGGAGACAAAGACCGCTCTTGGTATCATGTTTACGGAGTAAAGTACGCGCAGTGTTAGAGAGTATGGAAAATTTAGAGAATCTACAGTTCGAAGGTTTGAAGTCGAAATTAGAAATGCGTTTCGGAAGTTCGCAATTTTTACAAAATTACTTTCTATTCACAAATAGAAAGGAGAAATTTGGGAAAGCCAAATTATCGTCTCTTTGAGTTTAGATATCGAGAGACTAGCATCACACATATCCAGAATGGGCTAACATATCCCGATTTAATTCGCGATAAATTCGCGTGCGCACAATTTGTCTCCGCTCTTTTCAATGGCTTCGTGAAAAGAGCATTTCAAATGGAAGGAGTAACATCGGATTAAAGATTGCAATTGAGGAGGAGGAAAGCAATTAAGTTAATTTAAAAAAATAGTTTCCACCAAAAAGAAAACAATTTTAATTTTGGAAAAAAGAAAGGAAATATTGGGTCCGGAAAGTTCGTGCCGATTTGAAAGAAAATGGAAACGCAGAAGATTTAAATTTTAGTATATCGTACATTTATTAAATTTAAATCTTATCTTTTGCGGCACGAACTTTCCAAACAACCTAATAATTACAATTGTTATAAGAAAGGGAAAGTCAAGCTGAAAATACGAACAAAGAAAAGGAGGGAAATAAAGTAAATGAAAATAAATTCGGAAAATTCGTAAAAAACACAAATTATGAAAAAGCCAGGAACAGAGATAACAAAGAATGTTGGGAATGTGACAAAAAGGACCATTTCTGTTAGGAATGTCTCGGCAAAATGGAAAATCAGGAATAATCGAGCTCTAAGGGGGAAGCTCGACTGGAATAGAAAATACCTCGAATAAAAAAACTTGCTTAATAAATAATTTAAATTGTTTTAGTAATACAAAAATTGTAATAAAAATTGTAAAAAATTTAAATTGTTTTAGTAATACAAAAAATGAACAATGTTCGAATAATTGTTGTGATAATCATTGTACTAATCAATATTTTTTCAGGATATGTTCTTGTAGTATTACAAATAAACAATGTTCTTTCTGTTCATTATCATGTTGATCAACTGTGATATTAATCAATGTTCTTTCAGAATGAATAAAATTAAAAATGATTTAAGAGATTTTTGTTCAAGGCAAAGGCGAAGTAAACGATAAACTTTTATTATTAAGATTGATATGGGCTCCGATGTTTCTATTATAAACAGTAATTTTGTTGAATCGGATAAATCAAAAATTAAAATAGATAACCGCAATTAAATATCCTACGGGAGAACAAATTATATTTAATTAAATATAAAACTTTAAAGGTTCGACTTGCGAAATATTTTGAACTCCCGATGTTAATTGCCGAAATAAATATTAACTGCATTCTAGGTGTTGATTTTCTTAGACTGTTCGGTTTACAGAAGATTTTTGATTTTATTTTTCTCAATTCAATTACCGAGAGCAATGTTGAATTCAATTGTTCTCGCATTAAAAGCGTTACGACATTTCCGTCGAACTTGATATCCTTATACGAAGGAAGTTCTTAATACTTAGATGAACTCGAAAAAGAAAGCTTTATCATTTTTTTGAATGAATTTCGCGATATATTTTCTAACAAAGTCATTGCAGGAAATTGCAGAGAATTGCAGGAAGTTGGCAAACATGTGATTAAGATAAAGGATTCTCCTTTCATAAAGCAATCTCCTCGCTGTATTCCGTTACGAAAAAAGAATGAATGAAATTATTAAGGATATGAAAGACTAAGGATTTATCGAGGAAACTAGTCCATGGACATCATCAGTGATTTTGGTAAAAAAAAAAGACTATAAGATTTTGTGTGGATTTTCGGAAAATAAATGCTAACTACAATATAAGAAATTCTTACCGTTTACTTTAAATTGATGATATTCTCGATCAGTTATCAGGTAACATTTGGTTTACTACTTTAGACTTAAAAAGAAGATATTAGCAAAAATTCACCTATAAGATAGGGAGATAACGGCCTTTTTGATCGGCAATGGTTAGTGACAATTTATGCCTTTTGATCTGTGTAATACTCCTGTAATATTTGAGTAATAGAACAAATATTAAAAGAACATCTCTATAAAATTTGCTTCGTTTACCTCGATAATGTAATTATTTTTGGGAAAACTTTTGAAGAAATGCTGTTAAACAGATTTTTCAACGTTTAAGAGAAGTAAATTTAAAAATTAATGTGTTTTTTTAGCAAAGAAATTAAATATTTGGATTATGTGATATCAGCAGGAGACATTAGTACGGATCCGGAAAAAATAATTGCTTGTGTCGATTCCATAAAACAAAAAACATTTAAGAAGCTTTCTCGGGTTTTGTTCTTATTATCGTAAATTTGTGAAAAGATTTTTATTTTTGGCAAAACCACTTTGTTCCGGAATAATTGTTGATTTGTATTTTCGGCGATAAGTAAATAGACGCTCATAGATACCGAGTCGTCATCGTTCACAACATGCGTGTATCTCGTTCTAATCACGTTATTTTTCTCAGATGGCACGCGATCCCCCCTTGCGTGACATTTGAAAAGGTGACGATCGCGCACATATTCCGCGTGCGAGAAAGTTTGTTTCCCGATTCCGATTCCGATCAATATGGGTCATCTATTCATTGTAGCGCTTCTTATCCCAAAGCCGACGTGTGAACACCGACGTTCTGTCTGAATTACCGCTGTATTTTCACTCAACATTGTCGGTATACGCGAAGGCAGTAGTGTGCGCGAATTGCCTGAGTTTCCGGCGAGATTTGCCAGTCTCATTACTGCGCGTAATATACTTTCTTCCTGTGAAACCACTCGATATCGAATCAAGTGCGAATTATTGGGTTGTCCGGAAAGTTCGTGCCGATTTTGAAGGAAAATTGAAACGCAAAAGATTTAAATTTTAGTATACATTTATTAAATTATATAGGTGCCATTCTGTTCTACGACCTTTCTCTATCTTTCAGGCAACTTGAAAATTCCATCCTTCCAGAATCTCTCAGATTTTTCAGCGAAAAACTTTTCTAAGTGATTTTTTATCTCGACCAAAGAGTTGAAGCTTTTTCTATTAAGGGAATTTTGTAATGATCGAAATAGGTAGAAATCAGAGAGCGCGAGGTCTGGTAAATATGGGATAGACATCCCAACCGAGCTCCAACAACTTTTGTCGAGTTATCAAAGACACATGAAGCCGCGCATTGTCCTGATGAAACACGACACTTTTCCGATTCGCTATTTCTGGACGTTTTTGTTCAATCATTGCTGTCTTCAATTCGTCTAATTGGGAACAATACTTCTCTGAATTTATTGTCTCGTTGTTTGGTAAAAGCTCATAATACAGGATCCCTTTCTAATCTCACCAGACACAGAGCATGATCTTCTTTGGATAAAGACCGGCTTTTGGAGTGGTTCATTCCGCTTTCCCCAAGATCTTTTTCGCTCAACATTATGGTAAATGATCCATTTTTCATCCCCCGTCATTACTTGCTTCAAAAATGGTGTTTCCTCATTGCATATAGAGCGAGTCGCAAATGAAAATGCGATCCATCAGATTTTTCTCCATTAAATCGTGAGGAATCCATACATCAAAACAGTTTATGTACCCAAGCTTCACAAAATGCTTGTGGATGGTGGATTTTAACATATTCATGCTAATTTACGTGTCGTATAGCGTGGGTTATTCTCGATCAGTGTTTTAATCTGATCTTCATCTGTGGTGGAGGGCCTACTCGGGCGTTCTTGATCTTCAAGATTGAAATCACCAGCTTTAAACCTAGCAAACCACTTCCGCACAGTTCTTTCAGCTACAGCACCTTCGCCATAAACAGCGCATATCTTGTTTGCCGCTTGTGTGGCATTTTTATCTTTCCGGTAAAAGAAAAACATTAAATGCTTAAAATGCACTTTGTTTTCTTTCATATTCAAAGGCATATAAAACTGACAAAAATTAACGTATCGCAACCAAATTTTTTTCCAAGTATGCCTGAAGTCCATCTTTTACGATATGTACGCATGTTATTTGTTTTCAATCGTTCTGATATATTCAGACTTATCCTTACGCCACCTACCAAAAATCAGCATGGACAACTTTCCGGACAACCCAATATCAGTGCACACAGCTTAAGGAATGCACAAGTTATCGGTCTATAAGCTTCGCCTATCGCCCGCTTTGAATGTATCTAAATTCGACTCAACAATAAAAGTTCGAATCGTTACAACAAAGAGAGTCATTGTTATTACACGCCACTTTGGCGAACGAGTCTTCCAGACAAGGTAACAGATGACAAGCGTCACAACACGCTTTATGTTAACGGAAAACGAGGCAAGATTTATTTGGAAGGAAGAGCATTAGGATTCGTTTGATGAATTAAAGTAGGTCTTGATTTCCTCTCCAATTTTGGCTTTTTCTAAAATAGAAGGAGAGTATATTCTTGACATTGGTGCATCAAATCAAAGAATTGGGGCAGAATCTTATCACAGAAACAAAACGGCAAAAAAAGTATTGCAGTCGAATCTTGAATAAATCTTGAAAAAACTATTGTGCGATACATCGTGAATTTCTAGCTATACTCAATTAATCAATAAAATCTTTCCATCACTATTTGTATGGACAAAAATTTTTGATATGTACAGATCATATCTCGCTCAAATGATTAATGTCTTTTAAAGATCTTGAGGACCAATTAGCGCGGTGGATGGAAAGACTTCAGCAATATAATTTTGAATATATTCATCGCAAGGTCTTTCTTATAAGAATGCGGATGAGTTATCGAGGCGGCCATGCACGATCAGTGCCGTTATTATTATGCAAATGTAGAATTAAAGGAAGTTACGAAACAGGAAAGCTGTGTGGAAAGAATTATTCTACTTGAAGATAATTATGAGAATTAGTGTAAAGAACAAATAGGAAATCCTTGCATTTATCTGTTTCTTTTTAAGAAGGAAGCAGGGGAAGAGCGCCCTTTATAGCAAGAAGTAGCAGCAAAGGATCTTCGCCAAAGTGTACTGATCCTATTCTCTTGAAGTCAAAGATGGTATACTCTACAAGAAGTGAAAAGCTTCTAACTTGAAGAAAAATTCTCCAGTTAATTGTATCTAGGAAGCTCGTAACGCAGATTTTAGAGGAGTTACACAATTCCTCCACAGGAGAGCATTTTGGCATCAAAAAGATGCTCGATAAAGTGCGGAAGCAATTTCATTGTGTAACATGTAAACCATGTGAAGGAATGGTGCAAAACATATCAAGTTTGCTTAGCTAGAAGTTCGTCTGGAAAAGGAAAATCTCTTTTACAGACGTATAATATAGGAGTCCCATTTGAAAGAATTCAGATGGATATACTTGAGCCTCTGCCAATAACTTCTTCCGGAAATAAGTATTTATTTGTTGTTGTCGATTGTTTTACTAAATGGGTGGAAGCCATTTTCCCTTAAAGAATATAAGATCTAAAACTAGCGCAGAAATCTTTCTAAATCAAATTATTTCAAGATACAAAATTTCTCTAGAGGTCCAAGGAAGGAATTTTGAATCGAGAATCTTTCGAGAACTATCACACTTAATAATTAAGAAGACAAAAACGACCCCTTTACATCCTCAGACAGACGGATAAGTGGAACGATAGCATCATACCATTTTAATTATTTGTCGAAGTTTGTTTCTGAGAATCAGAAGGACTGGGATCGATGGATTCCACTATATCTGTTGGCGTATCGATCTTCCAAGCACGAAACAACTGGAATGACCTCAGCAGAACTCTGCTCAGGATCTTCATCTGCCAATTGACTTGTTACGCGGCAGCCCTCCTGAAACTGAGAAGGTGAGTTTTCTCGAAGGCTACGTAGGAAAGGTGAAGAGGAAGTTGGAAGAGATTCATACAAGTGTAAGAGAACGGATAAATATCAAATCTTCACAAACGAAATCCTAGTACGATCGAAAAGTCAGACAAATTTATTTCAAGAAAGGACAAAAAGTTTGGCTACAATCCTCGAAAAAGAAAACTTCGAAGTTGTAGAATAATTGGGAAGGTTCATATTACATAGTAAAAAAATTAAGTAGTATATTCGTAAGCATAAAAAAAAGTCGAATAAGCATAAAAATAAAGTTGTATTAGGTGTACAACTTTGCTTCCGCCGTTTTTTTTTCCGAAATTCGAGACTTTATTGTAAAAAACTGGTTATACATTTATGATTCAAAGTATTGTCCATCGCTTGTCCACTACTTTCTCTCATCTTTCGGGTAGCGTACGAATCCCGCGTCGAAAAAACTGGTCATCTTTTGAGGCTATCCACGAATCGATCCAATTTTTTACTTCTTCATAAGATCGGAAGTGCTGGTCAGCCAGGCCGTGTGCCATTGATCGAAACAAGTGATAGTCAGAGCAACGTCTGGAGAATACGGCGGGTGGGGTAGGACTTCCCATTTCAACGTTTCCAAGTATGCCTTGACCACTTTCGCAACATGGGGTCGAGCATTGTCATGCTGCACTTTATCGTGTCTCTCGTATTGCGATCGTTTGTCTTTCAATGCTCGGCTCAAACACATCAATTGCGTTCGATACCGATCGCCTGTGATTATTTCAGTCGGTTTTAACAGTTCATAATACACTACGCCGAGCTGGTCCCATCAAATACAGAGCATGACCTTGGAGCCGTGAATATTCGGTTTGGCCATCGACGTGGAAGCATGGCCGGGAACTCGCCATGATTTTCTGCGCTTGGGATTATCGTAATGAACCTATTTTTCGTCCTCTGTCACAATGCGATGCAGAAATCCCTTCTGTCTTTGCCTTTCAAGCAGCTGTTCACAAGCAAACAAACGCCATTCAACGTTCTCTCGGTTTCAATTCGTACGGCACCCAATTTCCTTGCTTCTGAATCATTCCCATGGCTTTGAGGCGTTTTGAAATGGCTTGTTGAATTACTCCCAATGATCGTGCCAATTCTTCTTGATTTTGACACAAGTCTTGCTCAAGTAATGCCTCCAATTCTGCATCTTCGAAAACCTTCTCTCTTCCACTGCTATGTCGGTCTTCAATGTCAAAATCACCGTTCTTGAAGCGTTGAAATCACTCACGACACGTTCTTTCACTAATTGCGGCCTCACCATAAGTATTTGAGAGCATTCGATGAGCCTCAGCCGCAGATTTCTTCATATTGAAGCAAAAAATTAAAACCTCCCGCAAATGACGAGAATTTGGTTCGTAAACTGACATTTTCAATCGAGAATAACTTTATGATGCAGACACAAATCGACTAATGTTTCTATGGAGTTATGTTGACAGATGCCCAAGTTTATTGTATGACGTCTATGATCTATTTATTTCGACCACCACTTACCGCTAAAGCCATCTATAGGAAAACGGTGGAAGCAAAGTTGTACACCTAATACATTTAGATATGCTGGCGCCTTATTTAGAAAGGCGTTTAGGAAAAACGAGTTAAAAAATAAAAATTAACAAATTAGAGCCCTATTACTTGAAAAGAATAACACAATTTGTAATCTTATGATGTAAGTTGCGCGAGTTATTTTTCTTTCGCAGTTGCAGCATTCACGTTTGCGCGGCACATGACGCGATTTCGCGTCTCGAACGAAGAAGGTCTCCCCGGGGGCTTCGGTGAAATCGTGTGTTTTGGGTGCCAGCGGACTCATCTTCGTAGAAGATGAAGAAGTCGGAGGTCAAACGAACGCGCTTCAATCGTGCGTCCTATATTATTATTATTTTTTTTTAAGAAGACTGTCTCTCCTGCGGTTTTTGAATTGAGATTTTTCCACAGGACGGAGGGCGAATGCCGAAGTAGAGATTGGAGGCAGAGGTACTGCGATAAAATCAAAATAGAATTTTCCCTCTCCCCTCCCTCTCCCCTTTCCGAAGAAGAAAGTAATATGAGCACAAGACTTCAAGAGAAGAGGCAACAAGATCCTGGAGTTCCCTTCACAAAGACGAGGGGATATCCAAGTGGATTCCTACGGAGGCTCCCTTCTGGGGAGGAACTGAAGAGGGGTCCTGCTTGGAAGGGAGAAAGACTAGAAGGCTTTAAGCGTAGGCCGGAGGATCGAGCCTTAGGAGGACCCAGAGACTCTGGGAAGCAGTACAGTAGGGAGCAAGAAACTGGTCGGGAGTTCCAAATTCCAAGAAGGCCAACGTTTTTTGGGAAAACCACACTTGTTGGTACGACAAATTAAGAGAAGGAGGGCAGTGTTACGCCTGTGTCGACACCGTAGATCGCCACTTGTAAAATCCTGAAAGTCACGTGCGTGCGTGCGTGCGTGCGTGCGTTCTTTTTATAATTTTCATGTTGTTCATTTCTGCAAGCTGCGAACACATGAACGCGTTTGCGAGAACATCTCCGCGAACCAAACGCTTGGATGTAACATATTGTATATACACATATTTGCATATATATATATATATATATATATAATACCATATTTATAGTCATTCGAACTGCGAGTCGAATTAGTTCTCCGGACTTATAAACGGACGCAATTAGACTACTAGGTATTATTATATTAATAATATCAATAATATCAATATTATAATAAAATCAAATTGAAAAGCAATTTTTAATATTTTGATGCTCATATTAGAAAAATGTTAATGTACTGAAAAATTGTAAATAAATTTATTGCGAAAAATATTATCTCGATCGAGAATCGAACCCGGATCTCTTGTTGTTTGTACGAGAATTCTAAATCTTTAGACTGCTGTGGCTAAAAATTATTTAATAAAAATCGATTAGGAGTAAAAAAAATAGACTTATCGATTCTTCCCTCTTAAATAAAATACTATAATATTATATTTACTATAAAATACTATAATATCCTCCTATTAATTTTTTGTTTTTTTATATAATATTTTATATTGTAATACACTGAATACCTAAATTTAAAAAAATGTTCTTTAAAATTTTTCAAATGTTTGAAAAATTATTTTAAATATCTAAAAAGTGTAATTAAACAAATATAATAATTACACATATCCAAACTGCATGTAAAAAACAGGAGACATAAAACGTTTTATTGTACAAACATTGTTTTGATACAATAATTGCTTCTCGATTTTATATAGGAAGAAAATTTTATTGCCTTGTCTCGAATACATTCAACATGTCGGCCTTAAGACTTAACTTTTTTACAAAAATCCAATTAATGCAATACGCTCTTTCTTCTCGGTGCAGGAGTCTCAACTAAAAAAAGCAGATAGAAGGCGTAACTTTTGATGAATGAACCAATTCTCTACAAACTTGTGTCTTGAGGACATCTTTATGATATCTAAAAAAACATCTCAATGATGCTCCTTGAGGACATTTTATGTCTGCATTTTAGACATAGAATATGTTTATACTATGCGCTTAACCTACAGATTAAACAAAGACATCTATCTTATAGGTCGCGGATTAAGTGCACTGTGTAAACATAGCCATTTTATTTTCTGGAAAAGTATAAATAAAAGATACAGATTTCTCTGCCAATATATTATTCATTTATTTGTTATATATATATTGTTATACATACACAAATTATAAAAATAATGCAAAGAAATTTTCTCTTAATCGCATATGATCAATTTTTTTTTCATTGTTTCGTACATTTATATTTAATCGAGTTTTCGTTTCAAATTATTTATCCATTGTTTTAAGTTACTTAGGCATGTCATTTTTATAAAAGGACTAATAATTTTGTTATACAATATATAATAGACATATAATAACAAAACGAAACCTATACCTAAGCATAGATATGTAGCGTAATAATGTATCCATGACATATCATGTCCATGATATCGTAAATGTCTCGAGTTTGGAAATTTCAATACGTGTTCCACATGCCACGCCGCTCTGTCAATAGGTTTCACTAATTCGTCCTGTACTATTGCTGACATTGTTTTGATATTGTTCAAATACCTGTAATTACAATTTTAGCATGATGTCAAAATCATATTCTATAATACAATACAACAAAAATCGATTTTTTTCTCATAAAAAATCAAAAAGATTCTCAAGTAAATGTAAAAAAAGTAAATGTAAAAAAAAATACTCGTGTTTTGGTGTTTTACCAGATCAAGTCGTTAACATTTTTTAAGTATCATCAAATCATATCTTTTTATAATACTGTATAGCACAGGTTCTTTCCATGAAAAACTTAAAGAGATTCTGAAAGTAGATGTTAGAAAAGTATACCTGTGTCTCGGTATTGACTTACTTCGACATTGTTGATCACGTATCATTGATTGATCCAAGGAAAATAATTTTGCCGCTTCACAAACTGTCTCATTTATAATTTTGTTCGAGCACTTGATCCTTCTGGCAAAGCTTTTCAGTTATTGCACACAATATTTCTAAAATTGTTCGTAGTAAAAATCGAAGTAGGTAAATTGATTTCAACATTGCTTTTATCAGTTCATTTATTTTAAATTTTTATTCAGTTAATTTTATTCACTTATTGTATTTAATAGTCCAGATATATCAAAATTGATAAAAAATGAAAATAAATCCGTAAATTATTGAATATAGTGGAAAAACGAGCATGGAATGGAAAATTTACTAGTCATCGAAAATTTTCTGGGCAATAAAAAAGCCGACAATTACAAAAAAATTGTTGCTGAAATGATTTTGGTTTTTTCATGCAATGAAAATTAACATGTCACTCAAAATACACTTTCTTCACAATCATTTTGATTTTTTCCACCAAATTTGGGTGAATTCAGTAATGAACATGGTGAACGCTTTTATCTAGATATTGCGATCATTGAGAAAAGCTTCAAAAGAAAAAATATCAGACATAAGCTTGATAAATAATGTTGGTCTATTCGTGATATAAAAATCATACAAACGGCAAATCAAACAATCAAGATTCTTATAATAATTATTCTTCTTAATTCTTATAATAATTGTATTATTATTATTATTGTTCAAAAATTTGAAAATATATGAAAAAAAATTCTCAGTTGTTTTTTTTTGTATTCGGACTCATCACATAATTTCACATGCAAAAACATCAATTAATTATTTAAAAAAATGATTATATAATTTAAAATAATTGTAAAAAGCCAATATAAAGCAAATACGGTAAATGGCTGCAAAATGTTAAGAAATGTTAATGATCTGTTAAAACACTGAGACACGGGTATTTTTTTTACATCTACTTTCAGAATCTCTTTGATTTTTTCACAGGAAGGAATGTGTATTGTACTGTGTAATAAATATCAATAATTCTCTTACGGCTAAATTAATTTTCTTAAAAATTATAGCTGATAATTATTTCATAATTACAATGCATTTTACTTATAAAATGAAATAAAATAATACAAGTTTAGTTGAATAAAACAACTAAAAATAAAAGAAGAAGGGTTACGAATCAATGCTAATTGTTAAAACTGCGAAAGTTTTAAACTCTCTTGTGGATATATATATATATATATCCACAAAAGTATATATATATATATATATATACAAACATTTCAACCTATCACTAAGTCATTTTCAAAGTTGAATAATACAGGATGATAAGATTCGTAACGGGACAATTAAATCATTAAATTATTCAATTATCAATATGTTGTACGCTCAGAAAAATTTAACAAATTTCGTGAGAATATAAAATTAATAACAAAGGAAAGTGTACAGAGACATTCCTCTGATAAACATAAAGCAATCCTTTTATTGGATTAATTCAATGCAGTTGCATAATGTGCTATTAGTTATTAGACGATATAATTGTTCTCAAACAACAATATGCTTTTTAAGGAAAGCAAATGGCCAATTGCAATTGCATCATCGAAAGTCTCGATCAACCATAGTTATTATATCTATTTCCTAAAATAGAATGAAGTTGGCTTAAAATCTGAGAATAAAAAAGTTATTAAAACTACAAATAAAAAAAATTAATACCTCCAACCTATTATTATTAAAACTACAAATAAAAAATTAATACCTCCAACCTATTATTATTAAAACTACAAATAAAAAAAATTAATACCTATTTCATTATTCTTCACACATTGTCAAGTAGCAATTGATAATTTTATGCAAACTAGTGACACGACTAGAACTATACAAATGTAAAAGATAACGATCGTTGACCGTCGATCATTCAAACATAAATGAGAAACAGTAAAAAAATCGAAAGAAGATTGAAAAGAAGTTACTAAATTAAAAAGAGGCCAATTTTTGCTTACAAAGATGTAAATAAAAGAAATAGCATTTTTTATAGGTTTTGACCTTCTAAATACAATAATGTTAATAAAAAGTTCAGGATAAGAAATACATTAAAACTTAAGCATCAATATGACATATTTAAATTTCAATATTCTTGCTAACTTTTCAAGATATTCCACAATACCACGAACATTTAAATAATTTTATTGTATAAAAGACAAAACGTATACAAAATATTATTACCGTATATTTATAGCATATACCATTACGAATCTTATTCAGAATTGGATAAGATAACTTTTTTTTTAAACTAAGTTAAATTAAAATTAATTGTCATGAAAATTTAACTTATTTAAGATAAGTCAATTTATAATAAAATTAATTAAATTAGAAGTTAAGTTAATAAAAAAATAAATAATTGAAAAGTTACAAGTTAAAAATTTGATTCGAACAATCAAAGAAAAAAAAAAAAAGCATATGAATAGCAGATGAATAGCATATTCATCTGCTATTCATATGCTTTTTTTTTTCATCAAAGATTTAATAGTTATTTATTCATTAAAACTAATGAATAAATAATTACACAATATATAGAAGACATAGATTAAAATATGTAAAATATTTAGCTTACGATTGCTAAGCAAAAAACAGTAATTAGAAAGGTCAAAAAATACGAGCAATGTTTATTGGATCTTTAAAAATAAACTAACTTTATTACAACATACATTAAGAATTAAAATATAGGGTCTTTCAATAGGAACTCGAAATTTGATAGATCATAGTAGCCATGTTGTTAAAGTGATCAAATTTGTTGTGAATTGTTTAGTAGTGTGTGGTAAATCACCATGGAAGGTCATAGTGTTGAGAAACGTGTGCAAATCATAAAATTTTATTATCAAAATCAGTGATCCGTTCGAGAAACGTTCCACGCATTACGTTATCCTCGCCACAACCATCCTGCCGAGTCGATTATTCGACGTTTGGTGGCCAAATTCGAGTCAACCGGTTCGATAAATAATCAGCCAACACTAGTATGTCGCCGAAACGCAAGGTCTGCTGAAAACATCGCTGCTGTGCGTGAGAGTGTACGGGAAAATCCGAGGCGATCAATTTCTCATCGTTCAAGAACTTGGCCTTTCTGCGACTTCAACTTGGCGAATTTTGCGTCGGGACTTGGGTCTCCACCCCTATAAAATTCAATTGACCCAGGAACTTAACTAAACGACCATAGACAACGCCGTGTGTTCGTTGATTGGGTTCTGGAGCAGTTGAAAGGTAACCCAAATTTCGCCAAATTATCTTGAGCGATGAGGCTCATTTTTGGATGAATGGATATGTGAACAAGCAAAATTATCGAATTTGGGACGATACCAATCCACGCGAGATACACCAGCTCCAAATGCATCCCGAGAAAATCACTGTTTGATGCGGATTTTGGTCTGGCGGAATCATCGATCCGTACTTCTTTCAAAACAAAGCAGGCGTTACCATAACCATCAACGGCGAGCGCTACAGATCGATGATAAGCATCTTCTTGTGGCCTAAAATGGATGATATGAATACCGATAACATGTGGTTCCAACAGGATGGCGCTACATGCCACACACGGCATGCCATGACGGACATTCTGAACGAGCGATTTAAGGGCATGATTATCTCGCGCGGCGGCGACGTGAACTGGCCACCGAAATCGTGCGATTTAACTCCTTTAGACTTCTTCCTTTGGGGCTATCTTAAATCGCAGGTCTATACGAATAAACCGCAAACAATTGATGCTCTCAAAGTCAACATAACAAACGCAATCCAGCAAATTCAGCCAGATTGATGCGAGAAAGTCATCGAAAATTGGACCGCCCGAATACGTGTCACCAAGCGAAACCGCGGCGGACCTTTGAGCGACGTTATATTCCATACTTAATGCCATAAAATATTCTTTCAAATAAAAAAAAAAATTGAGTGGATATCTCACACACAACTTGTTTTATTTTTCATTTAAAATTCGAGCGTCCTTATTGGAAGTTTAGTTTAGTTTCTTATCTATATATAAATTAATAGGAAACGTTTCGACTGTACTAACAATAAGTTTTCAGTCCATATACGAAAAATAATATTTAAAAAGTAGAAAGAAAGATATATTAAATATATATTAAAAAACAATATATTAAAAATATTAAGTCATAGTCAGTTTGAACACAATAAATTTAACATTACAAATAAAATTATATAAAATTACTAAATCTTTAACGTCTTATTGTCAAGTGTGTTTAATTATTTCGTCATTGACGAGAAAAGCAGAGTCCAAAAATAAAATATTTTATTATTAAAATCATCTTCAAAAAATTGAATTGAATTTGCGAAAAACCAAGTAAAAAAATTGAATTTGTGTTAAAAGCAATGTATATGGTAAAATACAAATAACTTAAAGTACAAACTTACAGATATAAAGGTCCTATATAAGTTATGAATATGTGCTCATGTATTGAATACTTTATGCAATATCTAACACAGACAGACAAATGGAACGACAATCCGTGAGAAACAGAATACATTATAATGTATTTTTACTGCAGAAGTTAAGATCGAAATTTTATTTTGAAGTTTTATTTTGAAACCGATTTTAGTAGGCTAAATTGTCACGTCCGGACTCGGAGTAAGTCTTTTTTTCTTTTTTTATATTTTGTTTTATTTTTATTATATTTCCATCTATCAAGAGAGGATGTCAACGGGATAGGCGCGTGGGGTGGAGTCTTGGCTCTTAAACTGCGATTTCGTCGAACGGAAAATAGGATAACTTCCATGGCCCTTTCGGGGCTTCTGTCAAAAGGCGCGTCTCAATAGTACTGCGTGGACAATGACATCACTCATGTCTCTACGACGAGTGTTGTCATCACGTAGAGTCGATTCGAGAAGGCCAGAGAAGATAAACAAATAATGACAAGAAAGAAGGAGAAATGTTGTTTCTATTTAAGAATTTTTATTTTCAACGAACAAGATTCGATTCTTATCACGCGGGATTAACTGAGACCTTAGCCTCATGGGGACGTGTATGTATGGCGGGGAAAGCTTGGTCACTTCCTACGAGACGCACTTTGGGGGAAGGTGGCCTTGGCGACAAAAGCGGTGGACACGAAAGATTGTTGGGGAGCTTCCATGAGCTCGAGGATCCGAACACGGAGGAGTTGAACTCCCCATGTTGGTAGAACGCCTTCGCTATTTTTCAGAGTTGCTCTCTCCAACTCGCCTTGATCTTCCCACCTAATAGCATGATCTAATTAAATACCTTTGCGGGAAAAGCAACTAATGGCCTTACTCCGGGGTACATACGGGAATCGGGAAGAAAGAGCTGGGGCGCTAAAGGGGCGCGCAACAGTCTTTTTCAGAAGAATCGGAGTGGTCTACTTCAAGCATGTAATCCTTGCTAGAGAAGCGCGAGATAAGCGTTAACGCGCGAATCACGCTAAGAAAAAAAGGAAAAAAAAGGAGGTTGACTCAGCTCTGTACAGTACGTGCCAGGCCGGAAGAGAAGAGACGAAGAGCGCTTAATGTAAAGCGCGCAACACTCAGGTTTCGTTAGGGCAACTACGTATCCATTCGCGAGTTAATCTAATTTTTCCGATTGCTATAGAGTTATGATAACCTTTTATTCTCGAATTAATTTGGTTGTGAGAAATGATTAACGTTAATTAAATAACAATTAAATATGTCTACGATAACAAAATAATTTGTTACTATTATAAACAAATCACTATTTAAACCAACAAAATTGAGATTTCAGTGAAAACGAACACAGTAATGCAAGTGTAACGCAATACTTTTTTGATATGTGAACTTGTTCATGTTAAATGTAAATAAATTTCTTTATCTCAGATAAATGTTGATTGAAAGCAACAAAATAACTTCGCATTCAGACAAAAAATTACTTGAAACAGTAATATATAAGGTGTCCCAGAACAAACCTTAGTCCTTAAAATGAGATATTCCTGACATAATTCTAAGACAATTTTTCCTTTGCAAAAATTCTATGCGTAGCTTAATTTTTGAATTATAAACGCAAATAGCGAGTGAATTATAAGTCGCGTACGGAAGATAGGCAGAGACGGTGCAACGCATCGTTCGATGCTCAGCTGCTACACGTGAAACATGTCACACGATGATACGCGCACGTACATGTATTTCCTCTTCCTCCTCCCCTTTCTCTCTCTCTCTCTCTCTCTCTCTCTCTCTCTCTCTCTTTTCAGGGATCTCCTCTTTTCAGGGAACATTCTCTTTCGGTGGCTGTTGTGGCATCTGGATAGCTTTTGCGGTTACTCGTAGTCATGGTGCCTTGATGCTGAGAGACGGACGCGGATTGAGGCCAATACTCAAGGTGTTGATTTTTTCTGGTACGCTTCGGAGCTTCTTCTTCTGAAGCACTTCGCTTATGCCATGTGAACTGTCAGTCTCTTCTTCCTCTTCGCTGAATTTTCTTATCACTTCTCACGGGGCATTTATGATCTATTGCCATGTCGTAGACGTAGTTAAAGCCTTACGTTCCCGATGAGCTTGTCGATTTTTTTCGATCACTGCTTTGTGAGTCAGTGATCAAGCATCAGTTCAGCAGCAAGTTCGGCAGCAGGTTCTTTCCTTTTTATCAATGCACGATCTCATCGAAGTCTCTCTTGACTATTAATGCTTTCGTTTTCCTCCTCGATTAATCTCGACTTGAAACTATTCCTCTTATAATTCGAAGGCATTATAGTCCTTTATTAGCGGCTTGGACTGGACAGAGATAACATACTTACGTGACCTTGATGTTAAAATCAACACTTTAACTAAATACCTGCAGGAAGTGCGCGATCTTTACGCTCTGCTTTGACATTTCAGGCAAAAAGACTTCTTGGTTCTCCTGTCCAGATTTCTTATGTGCAGATGTGACGCTGTTAAACGATTTCGCATACACCCATTTCCTGCTAACTTTGATTTTTTTCCGTATTCTACGTAATGACATGAGTCAAAGGTTGGATAAATCTAAGAATAACTATTTGTTTCAGCGACTCAACTTCATCATCTCGACTGCTCGGTTTCGGTCTGTTAGCTTGGCTGAGCCGAAAACCTGTCAGCTTCCTATTCTATTAAATGACTTTAACTAATTCTTCATCTCATTAACTCCCTCTCTTCTCTCTCCATCTCCCCTGTCATCACCTAACTCCTCTTCTCTTCTCGTCTCTCCCTGTTCCCTCTCTCTCCTCCTTCCTTTTTTCTATTTGATTTTATAACATTCTATTTTCAATACATAACTCCGGAAACCCTGAGCCTTGTGTTTAAGTGCTGTGCGTCAAACTCATCAGGACTAGATGACATTAGTCGTCATCTAGTCTTTGACAGCCTCCCTATTACTTTTCCTATCATCCTTAACTTTTTTAATCACTCCTCCCTTCTCATCCTTTTCCTTCATCTGGAAAACGGCCTATGTTATCCCTATTCCTATAGTAAAGAATTCTTTTTCTTCGATCATTGTCTTATTTCTCTACTATGTTATCTTTCTAAAGTTCTTAAGCGAATAGTCTACGATCAATTACATCCCATCTACATCTTCATCAACTCCTCGATCTTCTCCAAACAAATTTTCGGCAATGCAGACCGCTCTAAGCAGGCTCACCATGATGATATACGGCTAGCCATTGATAAAATGGTAACGCTACTTATTTTATTTGACTTTTCCAAGGGCGTTCGACTTAATCACGGTCTTCTGCTGCGCATACTTTTCTGCTTTCGGTTATCTGATCCTGTCCTTGAATGATACAGATTCTACTTGACAGATCGCTCTCAATATGATGATGTCTCTCCGACACTATAACCATATTTTCTATGCCGATAACCTGCAAATTTATCTGCATTTTCTTCCTGCAGAGCTAGGTGTAGCACTAGCCTTGATCAGGGAGGCTGTGGCGCGATGAATATCGGATAATTCTACCTTGAACGCTAGTAAGACGAAAGTTATTCTGTTTTGGAATACTCAGTTCGTAAACAACATCCAGGCGAATAGCAATATCGAACTGTTTCTCAATGACATCCCAATTAAACTTTCCAATCAGGCCCTTAACTTTGGCTCTTACGAGCACTCTTAATTGGTCTGAGCACGTCAAGAATCTTTCCCACAGGGTGAATGGAGTCTTGTGGCGATTGAAATACATAAGCGCAACTTCTCCATCCTGCTGTGTGTTCGGCTGATGTCTTCTCTGTTCTTCCCGTTCTTTGATTATTACTCTGCGGTATTCACGGACTTAACCGGTCAGCAAAGACTTAGGATCAGGAAGACGAATGCGTGCATTTTATCTTCAACTTGCGTAATTATGATCGCATATCTTGCTTCTACAATGAGTTTGGGATGGCTGCCCTCGGATGATTGAAGGGACTATTTAACAGGTTGCTTAATTTATTCAATTCTAAATATTAGTACTCCATCGTATCTTGCTGATGGGCTGAGGGTCTGCTCGAGACTTCGTGCGACATCTCGTATCTACCCTCTTGATTTTGTGATACCGAATTGCAAAACAACAATTTATCAATACCCGCATACACGGTCTCACTCTGGAATTCTTCGAATCGGTTTGGAATTCTCCGGAGCGATCAAGGTAACCGAGTCACTTACTTCTTTTCGCCATGCTAATTTTTGTCATCTGAGGCGCCGTGTTATGTGAGGATTCAACAGAGTTAGTTGGATATTCTAGCTTCTTTCTCTTTTTCTTCTTTTTTTTATTTCTTCTACATTATTATCTTTATTATTATTCTTTACTATTATTATTATTATTTTCTTTTTATTATTACTGCTATTATTATAATTATTATTTACTTTTATTTTTTGTTATTGTTATAATTGTATTATTTCCATTGTTATAACTATCATTGTAATGGTAAATACATTATTTATAGTTCTTATTAGATGTACAACTTTACTTCCGCCGTTTTTTTTTCCGAAATTCGAGGCTTTATTATAAAAAACTGATTATACATTTATGATTCAAAGTATCCATCGCTGGCCACTACTTTCTTCCATCTTTCGGGTAGCGTACGAATCCCGCGTCA
>NW_017259567.1:109327-124783 GCF_001594045.1 Atta colombica | reverse complement strand
CAAGTATGTCTTGACCACTTTCGCAATATGGGGTCGAGCATTGTCATGCTGCAAAATCACTTTATCGTGTCTCTCGTTGTATTGCGGTCCTTTCAATGCTTGGCTCAAACGCATCAATTGCGTTCGATACCGATCGCCTGTGATTGTTTCAGTCGGTTTTAACAGTTCATAATACACTACGCCGAGCTGGTCCCACCAAATATAGAGCATGACCTTGGACGTCAAAATCACCGTTCTTGCGTTGAAAGCGTTGAAACCACGACACGTTCTTTCACTAATAACGGCCTCACCATAAGTATTTGAGAGCATTCGATGAGCCTCAGCCGCATATTTCTTCATATTGAAGCAAAAAATTAAAACCTCCCGCAAATGACGAGAATTTGGTTCGTAAACTGACATTTTCAATCGAGAATAAGTTTATGATGCAGACACAAATCGACTAATGTTTCTGTGGAGTTATGTTGACAGATGCCCAAGTTTATTGTATGACGTCTATTTATTTCGACCATCACTTACCGCTAAAGCCATCTATAGGAAAACGGCGGAAGCAAAGTTGTACACCTAATATTTTCTAATTTTACTTTCATTTTGCTTTCCGATACTTTTTTCCTAATACCTCTAACTAGCATAATTTTGGTTTTATTCACATTAATTTCAATTTATTATTTTTCAACCATTTCTTTTTGCATCTGTATATTAAGATTATCATTTACTTCTTGGCTTGTATATATTAATGCATCATCTGCGAATAATTTAATTTCAGAATTGCCACAAACAACTCTCGTCAAGTCATTTATAGAGTAAAAATAATAATGGTCCTAATACTGATCCCTGTGGAACTTCCAGCTTCACAGCAATAGATCCTGACAAACTTTCATTAAATTTAACTGTCTGAGTTCTATTCTCTAAATAACTTTTAAACCAACTAAGTACTATCCCTGTTATCCCATAACTTTCCATTTTCTTTAACAGAATATCTCTGTTTACTAATTATTCTGTTTTTAATTATAAAAACGCCCCTTTTAAATCTAAAAATACAACTCCTATCATCTTTCTTTCATCTCGTTTTCCAACTCGATATAATTCATTGAAGGGCAGTCTCACACGAGTGTCACGTATGTAAAGTTGGCACCTTATCTTTTCATCGCAAGTTTTGATAAGAGTTGCACTCGTAATAGTTCTATAGTTCCTGATAGATTATATAAATAGTTCCATTGATTTAGTTAAAAAAAAATAACACTTGAAAATTTGAGGTGCTAACTTCCCGTGGCACCGCAAGATTCGAAAAAAATTGAAAACCATGAAATTTTATTTCGAGTTCTCGATGAGTTCCTAATAGGTTTTAACAATAATTCCGGTTTCTAAATTATTTTAAATAATAATTAAATCCGCGTGCTGGAACTGCACACAAGAATAAAATACCTTTTAACAGCTAGTTCTAGCTGTCTTTTTAGCATTTTCCGATAGTTCTACAATAGTACCGACGATTTCTATAGATTTCGCTCGGAGTTCTGGTCTTAAAGTACTTTTTAATAATAATTAAATTTACAGACTGGCGAAAGCACAACAAAGCTACGCATAAAATTTTGGCAAAGGAAAAATTGTCTTAGAATTACGTTAGGAATACGTCATTTTAAGGACAAAGATTTATTCTGGGACATTCTATATATAGTTTAATAAATGTAAATTTTATTTTATTTATTAAAGAGCAGTTAAAATTTATATTTACAGATGTATTAAGCAAAATTTTGTTTCTGTAATTATAATAAATATATGAAGCCTATATTGAGATAACAAAATATGAATTTGAAACAAATAAAATCTTTGTTGAATAATTTCAATATGCAGTTCGTATATTTAGACATAATTTAACAAACAATTTAGATCATCGATGCATGCACATATTTTGTTATTTTAACAGAAAATTTCCTTAGCTCAAACCAATATTTGCTTTATTGACAGAAAAATTTTATTAAAGAAATTCTACATTGAATTAAAGCAACTGAATTTTTGTTCGAAGAATAAAACACATGAAATGTCCACAAATATAAAATGAAAGTAATTAAAATATTAGGTGCTTGAATTAATTCTAGCTGTTGACTGAGAGAGGTCAGTATTTCAACATGGCTGAAAGTAACTGGTGATGTATATGAAAGTAGGTTTTAATAATCAGTATGTAACATTTGATCGGTGCAAAGAACACAATTTTTTATCGCATTAAAAATGTCGGGTTTCGTATCAAAAAAAGAGCATTTAAGAGCATTTTTGGGCATTACTTTTCTATTTTAAGAAATCTGCTGCTGAAAGTCATCGTTTATTAGGAGGTTTATGGAGAGCATGCTTTATTTGAAACAACTTGCAGAGATTGATTTAGAAGATTCAAAAACAACGATTTTTACGTGAATGACAAAGAGCGCTTTGATTTATGTCAGACGCTCAAAGAGTTATCGGAAACATTAAATCGATGAGTTAACATTAAATGTCAATCGTTAGCAAACATTTAAAAACAATGGGAATGATACAGTAGCTATAGGAAATAGATCCTACATGAAGAGAGAAAGAGACATTGCGAATCGTTTAACCATTTGTGAATTGTTGCTTCAATGACAAAAATGGAATAAGCGTAGAAATTTCCCAAAATCTTCCCAAATATATCTTAGATTCTGACTAGAAGCCAAAATAAGTAAATCGCACTGCGATACCAATTAGTAAATCTAATTTTATACCAAATCTGTGTTCTTTGTTTAGGATGTCGAAACAGAAATAATATAGACATTTGCAATTTCCTTTTTCTTATGATAAAATTGTGTCATTCTTGTATAGAAATAGAATGGGAAATCCACATTTGTTCCCAGTAGATAAATCGCACTGCGATACAAATTAGGAAATCTATTTTTATCTCAAATTTGGATTTTCTATTTAAAATCAGAATAAATCAGTGCAGAAATTCACATGGTTCTTTTTGTATCATAGTTAAACTCGCAGTTTTATGTATACAGGATATCTTTTAAAATGGGTCGGAGGCGGAGAATGAATCAAAGGGAATAAAAAATTCTTATACTTATGTTTTGAGATATTCGCTGTAGTTTTCGAATTAGAAAAGGAAACGTCTAAGCCGCGTCGCGCAAATTCGTAGGACGGCCCACACTCGAGCGACGGCAGCGACGGCGCGCAGGGAGAGGGAAGTAGCGCTTCGTTGCCTAGCACAGCCTGGCTTGACGGTCTTATGTGTTTCGCTGCATCGCGCCTACACTATTCAAAAATGTTATTTTAGCTCAAGTTTTCTTTATACATTTCTTATCATTATAAATCACGTTATTTAACACATTAAATACATTTTAACACAATTATAGATATGTTAAGCGATGTAATTAATTAGAGCATTACACATATGCTGATCGTCGCGATACCTTTCTGCTTGCTTTATTATACGATGTTTTTATTTAATTACGCTTCGAGACACACTTCATCGGAGCTATTGCGTCGTTTTATGTACAATGTAGCGGCTATCTACGCGAGCTTATAATATAATTTCAAGTGTACATGCATTAACATGTCAAAAACTAACCTTCGACTAAATATAGCATAAAATGACACGATAGCTCCGACGAAGTGTGTCTCGAAGTGTAATTAAATAGAAACATCGTACATAAAGCAAGCGGAAAAGTATCGCGACAATCAGCATACGCTTTGCGTAATGTTCTAATTAATTACATCGCTTAACATATC
Organism: Atta colombica; assembly: GCF_001594045.1. Classification (NCBI taxonomy): domain Eukaryota; kingdom Metazoa; phylum Arthropoda; class Insecta; order Hymenoptera; family Formicidae; genus Atta; species Atta colombica. Next base: position 121,054 of record NW_017259567.1, on the reverse strand, counting down.
TATAATTGCGTTAAAACGTATTTAATCGTGCTAAATAACATGATTTATAATGATAAGAAATATATAAGGAAAATTTCAGCTAAAATAACATTTTTGGATAGTGTAGGCGCAATGCGGTGAAATACATAGGATCGCCAAGCCAAGCTGTGCTAAGCAACGAAGCGCTACTTCTCTCTCCCTGCGCGCCGCCGCTGCCGCCGCTCGAGTGTGAGATTCCGTCCTACGAATTCACGCGGCGCGGCTTAACCGCATATTGGCTTAGACATTTCCTTTTCTAATTCGAAAATTACAGCGAGTATCTCAAAATATTGGGTTGTCCGGAAAGTTCGTGCTGATGTTGAAGGAAAATTGAAATGTAGAAGATTTAAATTTTAGTACATTTATTAAATTATATAGGTTAATCGGCACGAACTGTCCGGACAACCTGATAGTATAAAAATTATTTAAATTTTTTGTTTCTTTTGATCCAATTCTCCGCCCCCAATGTGGGTTCGACTCATCTTAAGAAACACTCTATATGTGAAATCGAATGAAAAATCACATTTTTATATCTATTAAACATAGAATTCATTGCAATAAATAGAATAAAAATTAAAAATTGCGTACTTAAATATTGATTAATGATGTATGTAAAACTTTTTTTTTTTTTATTGCTGTATAGAGTCACTAGGAGTAATTGTGACAGGGGTAACTATGGGAATAAATGTAACGTACAATAATATAATATTTCAATAAAAAATAAATTTTGGGATTATTTTTATCAAACACATTGAAAATTGTATTGTAATTAATAATTATATTTTTTATACATTTAATAAAAATACCCCAAAATTGTTTTTCATTTAAATGCATGTCACATTTACTCTAACTATCACAATTACCTATAATAATCGTACCCTTTATAATAATCGTAACCTTTTATTTTTCATTTTTTATTTTTGAGTTGAGTTGCGATCATAATAATATTATTTAAATTTAACTATAACTATTATTATTATTTAAATTTAATTTTCATATTAGTATATAGCACTATTTAATAGTAAACAAGACTTTTTTGGTCCCACCAGATACAGAGCATGATCTTCGAACCATGAATGTTCGGCCATTGTGTTGATGTTGAGGTTGATGGCAACGATTGACCGGATTTAACGTAATATTTTTTCTTCTTAGGGTTATCGTAGAATATCCACTTCTCAGTCACAATCGGATTCAAAAAACCTTTTCTCTGTTGTCTTTGAATCAGCTGTTCGCAAGTGAAAAATCCTTTCCGCCTTTCAACATCTCTCGGTTTCAGTTCATAAGGCATCCAATTTCCTTGTTTTTGAATCATTCGCATGACTCGTACAGAAACAGCTTGTTGAGTTATCCCCAATAATTCTGCAAACGTTTGACTCTGATCTTCTTCGAGTAATGCCTCTAATTCTTTGTCTTCGAATTTTTTTGACTGTCCAAAGCGAGGCTTGTCTTCAACGCTAAAATCTCCATCCTTGAAATGTCGAAACCATTCCCTACATGATTTATTAGTTGGAGCAGTGAGTGTCACCATAAACTTCGACAAGCATTCGATGGGCTTTAGCCGCACTTTTCTTCCAATTAAAGCAGAAAATCAAAACCTCCCGCAAATGCTACTTAATTAACACAAAATTCAAACACAGGTAAAAATCAAGGTTTTTGTATGAAACTCAAAGCGATATAAACTGAATATTATTAGCAGATGTTTAACCTCTCTGAAACCGCCAAAATCAGCTGTCACTATGAATCATTCACAACAGCTGGAGCAATCTTTAGGGAAACGGACCGAACTAATTTGTACATATTTTTTATTATTATTAGTATCATCAATTATTTTAGGAACATCCATTATTTCTTGGAGAGTTCTTTTTTTTTACATATCATTATATTTGATACTCTCTATGTTTTTCGGCTGAAATTTTAGTATCCAAGGTAAACGCAAAAAGTTTAGTTTTCTACTAATCGTTTTATAGCTTTTTTGTAAGTATTTGAAATATTAAGTATTTCATATAATGTTTATAAATAATTACTATCCGATACAGATTTTAGATTGAATAAAGTAATTTTTACAGATTTTTATCGCTGGAAGTAATAATTAAGTTAATAATTTAGTTAATTATTAAGTTAGTGTCTTCTGAAGATAACCTTTGTCTTCTGCGCAATCAATAGCGACAGTACACTTAGAAATGTGATCACGAGCTTTCTTTACATGTAAATGAAGCTCGTGGTTATGGACGATATTAAAAGTAATGAATGATTTAACTGAAAATTAAGTAATGTTACTTAAATGTAATAAACGTGTACATTAAATTTCATAAATTTTCACGAAAAATATATTAAATTACGCACACAAATGGTTTCAGTTATAAATATATTAAATTTAATATAATGTCATGAAATTAAGTTCAAATTGTGTAAAATAAAAGTACATTAAATTTTAGTGAAATTTTTAACAATGTAATGCAACTATTCAGATTCAAATCAATTACATTAAATTGATAAATAAGTTTAAAATGTGTAAAATAACTAAAAAATTAAAAAAACTAACTCTATCTTAATTACAATAATAACTAGTTATAGTTCCCACTCTGAACACAATATATAATTTAATTCAAATAATTATTCTGTGTATAGCCACTACGTATATTAACACTCCATAAAGACTATTGGCAGGAGTCTTTTTTTTTTTATTTATTATTGGCAGGAGTCTCTTTATTTTTTACCTTTTTTAGTAAATCGTTTAATATTATATGGTGGTGCTGGATAACTTAATAATGTCTTACTGAACTATAAATAATCCAGCTGGAACACAATCGTCATAGGACACACCTTCTGCAGTTAAATTTTCACTAAATTCTACAAGTTGTCAGTTATATAATTTTTCAGTCATTTTTTAATCAATACCTAAAAACTTAATAATTATTGGGAATACAAATTAGTTCGGTCCGTTTTCCTAAAGATGGCACTAGCCATCTGTTGTGAATGGTTCATTGGAATAGTGACAGCTGATTTTGGTTTTAGAGAGGTTAAACATCTGCTAATAATATTCAGTTTATATCGCTTTGAGTTTCATAACCTAAAACCTTGATTTTTACCCATAAAAACCTTGATTTTTACTGTATTTGAAATGTCGAATTTTGAGTTAATCAAGCAGCATTTGCGGGAAGTTTTGATTTTCTGTTTTAATTGGAAGAAAAGTGGCTGAAGCCCATCGAATGCTTATCGAAGTTTATAGTGACATTGCTCCAACTGATAAATCAATCATAGGGAATGGTTTTGACGTTTCAAGGATGGAGATTTCAGCGTTGAAGACAAGCTTCGCTCTGGACAGCCAAAAAAATTCGAAGACAAAGAATTATTCGAAGAAGATCAGAGTTAAACGCAAGAGGAGCTTGCAGAAACATTGGAGGTAACTTAACAAGCCGTTTCTGTACGATTGAGAGTCATGGGAATGATTCAAAAACAAGGAAATTGGGTGCCTTATGAAACCGAGAGACGTTGAAAGATGAAAAGGATTTTTTATTTGCGAACAGCTGATTCAAAGATAACAGACGAAAGATTTTTTGCATCGGATTGTGATTGGAGATGAGAAGTGAATATACTACGACAATCCCAAGAAGAAAAAATACTACGTTAAACCCAATCGTTGCCATCGATATCAACATCAACACCACAGCCGAACATTCATGGTTCGAAGATCGTGCTCTTTATCTGGTGGGATCAAAAGGATCTTGTTTACTATGAGCTGCTGAAACATGGCGATTCCATTACGGGCGATCGATATCGGCTACAATTGATTCGTTTGAGCCGTGCATTGTGAGAAAAATGAGTCGGCCAAAATACGAGCAAAGACATGATGAAGTTATTCTTCTTCATGACAACGCTCGGCCTCATGTTGCTAAAGTCGTAAAAAAATATTTGGAAACGCTCAAATGTTTTACCGCACCCACCGTATTCTCCGGACATTGCTCCTTCTGATGATTGGTTGTTCCGAAGGATACAGCAAGTTACCGATTCACTTCTTTCGCAGAAATCGAAAATTGGACCGACTCCAAAGACGAGTCATTTTTTCGAGATGGAATTCGAAAATTGTCTGAGATGGGAAAAAGTAGTAGGCAGCGATAGACAATACTTTAATTGATCTGTTCATTCATTTTGTTTTGAAATAAATGCATTTTTGAACACAAAAAAACAGACCGAATTAATTTGTACTCCCAATAGATAAAGTTATCATGTTTCATTATAAATTATCTTTTTATTATAAATTATTATTAATGCTATCCATTAATTTAGTAAAATCATATTTTCAGTGATTAACTATGTTAACTTCAGTGATTAAAGTTGATCAACTATCGTTGTTTGCACATACATGTTGTTATTGATATAACCATAGCAACATGTGTCTTATCACGCTGCAGTTTATCCCAATCCAATTACTAAGTCCAATTACTAAGATATTATTATTAAGATATTATTATCCAGCATCATATAATATTAAACGATTTACTAAAAAAATAAAGAGACTCCTGCCAATGAATGGTCTTTATGAAGTGTTAATATACATGACGGTGCAGCATTTCACGCATTACAAAAATATTTTAATGCATGATATATTAATATTTACAAATTAATAAATTAAACATGAATGCAAAAGAAAAAAATAAGTTACGTATTAGGTGTACAACTTTGCTTCCGCCGTTTTTTTCCGAAATTCGAAGCTTTATTGTAAAAAACTGGTTATATATTTATGATTCAAAGTATTGTCCATCGCTGGCCACTACTTTCTCCCATCTTTCGGGTAGCGTACGAATCCCGCATCGAAAAAACTGATCATCTTCTGAGGCTATCCACGAATCGATCCAATTTTTTTACTTTTTCATAAGAACTGGAAGTGCTGGTCAGCCAGGCCGTGTGCCATCGAAACAAGTGAGAGGGAGCAACGTCTGGAGAATACGGCGGGGGGGGGGGGGCTTCCCATTTCAACGCTTGTCTTGATCACTTTCGCAACATGGGGTCGAGCATTGTTATGCTGCAAAATCACTTTATCGTGTCTCTCGTTGTATTGCGGCCGTTTGTCTTTCATTGCTCGGCTCAAACGCATCAATTGCGTTCGATACCGATCGCCTGTGATTGTTTCAGTCGGTTTTAACAGTTCATAATACACTACGCCGAGCTGGTCCCACCAAATACAGAGCATGACCTTGGACGTCAAAATCACCGTTCTTGAAGCGTTGAAACCACTCACGACACGTTTTTTCACTAATAGCGGCCTCACCATAAGTATTTGAGAGCATTCGATGAGCCTCATCCGCAGATTTCTTCATATTGAAGCAAAAAATTAAAACCTCCCGCAAATAACGAGAATTTGGCTCGTAAACTGACATTTTCAATCGAGAATAACTTTATGATGCAGACACAAATCGACTAATGTTTCTATGGGGTTATGTTGACAGATGCCCAAGTTTATTGTATGACGTCTATGATCTATTTATTTCGACCACCACTTACCGCTAAAGCCGTCTATAGGAAAACGGCGGAAGCAAAGTTGTACACCTAATATAAAAATATAGATTTCTAAAAGAGAACTGTGCAATTATAAAAATTTTTTTATGCTGTGAAAATAAGAATGTATTTATAGTTTATCTCTTTATCAGTAAATATAATGATTGATTTTTTTCAGAAAAGCAATATTCTTTATTATACATACTGCAGATATATTAATTATTAATACTATGGACAAAGAAAGCATAGATATGCATGTATATTTGAATTATGTGAGAAGTATATGAAATATGAATTAAAAGTGAAAGAAAAAATTCTCTGCAGCTCTCGAAATTAGTAATGAAAAGGCATATGAGAGTGAAGGGTGATAAGTAAAGCACAGTTTTACAAGTTGAATTGTAATGCTTACAAGTTTTTATCATTCGAATATTTTGATTTATTTTTGAGGTATGTATTTTTATTTAATTGGATGTGTTAAACCCTGAATAGCAGTCCCTATTAAAAGAAGTAACGTGTCTAATCTATTGTAAGAATAATTTTCATTGATGAAGACTCAAAAAGTCGGAACGTTTGAATCTCAAAGACTAAACATTAAAATTTAATTTGTAAAATTAACTGTACCTTATTTGCTTCGCTTCATTCTCATTTGTATTGACTTTTAATATTAAAATAAATATGTTACAGGAGAAATATATAATAAATAATAAATAATAGATATTTATTTTACTTCATTTTATAAAATAAATCTGTTAGAGAAGAAATGTGGAGACACTGTGATAATAAGTCGAAGAAAAAAGGTGATAATGTGATTCACCATAAAAATGGAACTTTAAAAATTAATACCTTCTTTTCCAAATTATATTAATAATAGTAGAGGAAAAGGTGATATTAAGGTCAGTGTATATACTGTGGCCTCCCTTAATATATTTCCGCTATTATATAGCGGATTCTAATGATTACTTTAGGAATTATTTGTTTAGTAGTTCGCCGTTACACCATGACGTTAATTACCAATACTTGCAATAGTCAGCACTTATTTTAACATTTTTACTTTCAAGTATTTCGAAACATTTCTAAGATACACTTTAGCATTTAATTACATCTAGTATCTCTATGTTTTTATGGAAAGCCATATTATCACCCATTTTTTTCTTCGAATACAATTAATAATTTCGTTATGCAATGCACATTTCTATTAATAGTATCCTAAGTAATAAATATTTCGTAACTTTGAGTCCAGAATTTATTCAACAACATTTTAATGAATGTAATTGTCAAGTTATAATATTGATTATTAGCAAAGTTATTGTGTAAAATGTAACTAAGATGCCATAATATCACTTTCTCCTCTAATCTCATAACAACTAACTTAGGTAAATAATATTTCTTTTAAAATTGTAATAAATTGTTTTCTTATAGCTGCAATAGATGTGAATCGTGATAAAATTGAGGTTAGTAATAATAATATTCTTTATAATATATTGAAAGTATTGAAAACGAACCATTCTCAAATGATACACAAATGGCTGAAGAAATTCAAAGTGACAAGAAAATGAAATAGAGGAAATATGTCAATGGGCTCTTAATTGTAAATAAATTTGTGATATAAAGCAGGCAGCATTAGATAAATTATTATTAATTTTGAGAAAAAAATTACTCCCCCCAGTTATCTAAAAGTTCAGAAACTTTTTTACGTATTAAGAATAACTACAAAATTAATATGATATTTGATGACAATGAAAAAGAAATAATAGGTCAATATGTCTATTTTGGGTTAGAAGGAAATGCGATTATGTGTAAAAATACTAATCTTCATCAAAATAAAGAAATAAAACTACAATTTAATGTTGATGGTTCATTGTCCAAGTCAGGAAAAAAACAATTTTGGCCTATTTTATGTAAAATTTTTTCGGAAATTGATATTTACAAATCTTTTGTTGTTGCCATTTTCAATAGTAATTCTAAACGATCAGATATTATTTATTTTTTTGACAGAATTTGTTACAGATTTAAATAATATAAACAAATAACAATTTTTTAATTGATAATAAAGTCTTTACAATAAAATTACATAGTTTTATGTGATACGCCAGTTCGGTCTTTTTAGAAAATGATAAAAGGACATAGAAGTTTTAGTGCATGCGTAAAATGTACTATTCATGGTAAATGTTGTGAAAACAGAATAATTTATGAATCTATATAAGGAACCGAGATCTGATACATCATTTCGGAATCAAGATGATTTTGAGCATCACAATGGATATACGCTTCTCATATAGAATCAAAAATTAATTTAATATTACAGTTTGTTTTGGATTTGATATAATATATTTATGTAGCAAGGTTATTAGCAGAGGAAAAAATTGATCGATTAGTGGATCATGATTTCTGAAAAAGCATGAATATAAGCATGAATATTAAAGTCGAATTATCACGCAGAATGCTGTTTGAGGAACGAAGTACCTTTCGAATTTCAAAGAAGACCGAGAAGTATTAATGAGAATGTGGAAAGAGTTCTTTTTTTTTATTATATTATGAATCTGTTGTAAAAAATATACGTTGTATATTTAACATATGTTGTAAATAATACAAATAAAAATTATTATAATCATTTTTTATTCTTACATACAACTTTTCGGATATTGTTTGAACATTTGCAACTTACTATGATATTTTAAAATTATATTTATTGAGATTTTTCGAAGCACTTCTAAAGTTATATGATTCTAAGTCGCAAATTCTGAATATGCATAATTTTATTCATGTTGCAGATGATACAAAAAATTTAGGTTGTAATTTGAATTATATTAATTGTTATCCTTTCGAAAGTATTTAGGCTTACTTAAACGATATATTCGAAAAACCGATAAATCTTTAGAACAAGTATGTCGAAGATTAAATGAAAAAAAAAAAAATGTAATAAGCCTTCTATTCCTTCCTATTTCGAAATTTTGAATTTAAAAACATCTAATAATAAAACATTTATTTCTAAATTAAAAATAAATTGAGCTTTTATTATTAATAATAAATATCCGAACAACATCATATTATTATAAAAATGGTTTAATATTCCAAATTTAACAAATTATTTACGAAGGAAATTCTAAGGAAATAAAAATAAAAGTATTCAAGCTAAAAAAATAAAATATATATATAATATCCAATGGACTCTTGTAATTTTCAAATGTATCAAATATTCGAATTTTCTTCTAATGTAAAAATGTATATTCTTTAAATTTAAATAGAAATGCGTTTCACTGTGTTCAAATTTAGAAGAAGATAAGCCAAAACGAATATTTATTTTCCTTATTACATTAATAAAATGATTACGATTGAATTGTTACTCCTATGTTAATTATTCATAAATACAATAAATTATATAATACTATCAACTAAATTAATTTTATATTAATTCGTACACTTTTTATAACCTTTAATCAAACAAATCAATGTATAGTACATAGTTATACTAAATATAAATAATGTTAATTGTTAATGTTAAATATAAATAATGTTAATAAATAATGTTCATTTAAAGTATAATTTAAATAATATTGTGATCACAATATTATTTAAAATAAAAAATAAAAAATAATAGATAGGATCATTAGAGGTAATTGTGACAGTAGGGGTAAATGTGACATGCATTTGAATGAAAAACAGTAATTAACATCTTATAATTAACATCTTTAAAACAATAATTAATTCTTGTTAACTATTGCGAAAATTGTAAAATGGTAGAGGACTTTTCTTCTGAATTTGGCTCATTCTGCCTCTGTGCGAAAGATTTATCATGACTTTTGAAATACCTTGTATATACATATATGTATAAAACTGCGATTTTAACTAATGATACAAAAACAATCATTTGAATTTCTATACTGATTTATGAAATTTATGAAATTTTATTTGGATATATGGATTAAAAAAATAATAAGAAAAATTTTACTGTATTTGCGTACTAATTACCATACTGCACTTTCATTCGCCCTATTCCAACTTTAGTTACAAGAAATACATATAAGTATCAACTTACAATAATATATAACTCGATTTTAAATCTATTTGATAATAATGAAATGTCCTAATGAATCATGCAATGTTTCTAAAATTATATTCAGATTTTTATATTTAAGAGAATCAAGTATAATCTGATTAAAAACAATAATATGTAATATGTGAAGAATAACTACTAATGTACTGCAATAAACTTCAGATCCTATTACAATAAAAAATTTAAGAGTATCTTGTAGAAAAATATTTGTTTGTATTTGCATATTTGTTGAATATGAAACATATCAATATTAAAATAATAATAACTTAAATATATTTAAAATTCCTTCAATTTGTAAAAAATAGTTAATAATTAATAAAATATTTGTAGAATTATTTGCATTAACCGAATTATATACAAAACGAGCATCAAGTATGCTGCTGCTGGGGATCTTGTTTATTTTCGATTTTTTGTTTCTACAATTTTCTAGTTGCTATCGATATAAAAATCTCTTTTCAATTACTGCGTCTCTCATTACGCTATCTATTGCATTTCATATTTTCGCATTTTAATGTATTATTATACTTTATACACTTGAAAAATGTCCGTATTTTATATTGGGTGTACAACTTTGCTTCCGCCGTTTTTTTTCCGAAATTCGAGGCTTTATTGTAAAAAACTGGTTATACATTTATGATTCAAAGTATTGTCCATCGCTGAACACTACTTTCTCCCATCTTTCGGGTAGCGTACGAATCCCGCGTCGAAAAAACTGGTCATCTTTTGAGGCTATCCACGAATCGATCCAATTTTTTACTTCTTCATAAGACCGGAAGTGCTGGTTAGCCAGGCCGTATGCCATTGATCGAAACAAGTGATAGAGGGAACAACGTCTGGAGAATACGGCGGGTGGGGTAGGACTTCCCATTTCAACGTTTCCAAGTATGTCTTGACCACTTTCGCAATATGGGGTCGAGCATTGTCATGCTGCAAAATCACTTTTCGTGTCTCTCGTTGTATTGCGGTCGTTTGTCTTTCAATGCTTGTCTCAAACGCATCAATTACGTTCGATACCGATCGCCTGTGATTGTTTCAGTCGGTTTTAACAGTTCATAATACACTACGCCGAGCTGGTCCCACCAGATATAGAGCATGACCTTGGACGTCAAAATCACCGTTCTTGCGTTGAAAGCGTTGAAACCACGACACGTTCTTTCACTAATAACGGCCTCACCATAAGTATTTGAGAGCATTTGATGAGCCTCATCCGCAGATTTCTTGAAACAAAAAATTAAAATCTCCCGCAAATGACGAGAATTTGGCTCGTAAACTGACATTTTCAATCGAGAATAACTTTATGATGCAGACACAAATCGACTAATGTTTCTATGGGGTTATGTTGACAGATGCCCAAGTTTATTGTATGACGTCTATGATCTATTTATTTCGACCACCATTTACCGCAAAAGCCATCTATAGGCGGAAAACGGCGGAAGCAAAATTGTACACCTAATATTAACCTATTATAATTGTGAGAAGTTATACATTCCAAAAGTTATAGCACAGTCTTGAGATGTCCAAAAAATATCATTTTAGATTATAATCTTATGATATCTTCAAGATATTGCTTAAAACTGTGTTTTGTAAAACTTTCTTAATACAGATGCTTGATAAATTTTTACACAGAATAAAACAAAATTGCATGACAGATAATATATATCCCATTTCCGAGTCCTGCCTGAATGTTCGCCGCCTAGATAGCACAGAAAGTTCAAAATAAATTTTAAATGATTTTAATTCTATGTCATCATTTCTGAGTTCATTTCAAACGCAAAAAGAATTCTTTTCAGAAAATGAACTCAGAAAATCGATAACATAAACTGAACTCTTTTTGAACTTTTTTACTATCTGGATCCTACGTTATCGACGAAATACTATTAGGGACTGTCGGTTAGGCAATTTTTCTTGACTATCAATGGAGTCCCGATGACTCGGGGATAATTGGAGAACAACATTATCGACAATTGATATAAATTTGCGTTTTATTGACTTAAATATTTGAATAATACATTTTGAATAATACATTTTAAATTCATAATTTTTTATTATATAAGTGCGGCTAATTTTTATTAAATAATTTTTATTAAATAAGTATGTATTTACAACGCCATAATTTTTTATATCTCTATTGATAAACTCGAATCATTAAAAATCACATT
>NW_017259567.1:104974-109227 GCF_001594045.1 Atta colombica | reverse complement strand
GTATATATATATATATATATATATACACATATGTGTATAAAACAAATAAAATTAATACTATTTTATCAATTTCTTAATTACTCAAATTTTAACAGTCACATATGAACTTCCGTAAGCCTAATCGATTTTAATAATATCTCGTCGGTGCCTATGTGTTATCTTTTATCATAGTCCCATTTGGGGACTTAATTAAAAAAATTATTTTGTGTTTATTAAAACATGGGTAAAATTTCTCCTTAATAATGCACCTTTTATTCTATTAAGTTGTCCGGAAAGTTCGTGTCGACTAACCTATATAATTTAATAAATGTACAATACTAAAATTTAAATCTGCGTTTCAATTTTCTTTCAACATCGGCACGAACTTTCCGGACAATCCAATATCTTGTATGATTTCGAATACGAGAAACTGAATTCTATCATGTCCGTTTGGAGGCGATACCAAGTATTGGTCGCGAATGCGTGATGAAAAGTATCAAAGTAATGAAGAGATATCTTTTTCATGTTGTTTTTTTTGGCAATACAAAAGAAATCTTTTAGTTAACTTTTTGCTTTGCGAAAATGGTAACCAGTAAAAGATGACAAAAACATATATCTTATTTAACTTGCCTTTTCAACAAAACTAAAATATGCCTTATAGATATTTTTTCGTTTTGCTAAAAAGACAATCTAAAAATGGTGTCTTTTCATCATTATTTAGATATCTTTTCGCTTTGTCAGAAAGATAACTTAAAAAAAACAATAATCAATGTATCCTGACTCAAAAAATTAAAACAATATTAAAGAATAAAGACTACGAGTCAAAGCAAGTTGTTAAGTGCTAACAATTAAATTTTAATGTTTAAGTAATTCATTAAAAAATTCTTAGTTATAAAATTATAAACGTTTCAATCTTCATCTAGCCATCTTCAGTATAAAACAATTAAAAATAATTAAAAATAAAAGAGATTACAATGGTATAATACGGTTAATATAAACATAGTTAAATATTCAAATATAAATATTTTTTTAGAAATTAATAAATTCTGTTTTCTAAAATCTGAGATTGTTCGCTTTATCTTTGAAATGGTGAGGTTTATCTTGTGACAGTTAAAGAAATTATTTATGAGGTGTACAACTTTGCTTCCGCCGTTTTTTTCCGAAATTCGAGGCTTTATTGTAAAAAACTGGTTATACATTTATGATTCAAAGTATTGTCCATCGTTGGCCACTACTTTCTCCCATTTTTCGGGTAGTTATACAATCCCGCGTCGAAAAAACTGGTCATCTTTTGAGGCTATCCACGAATCGATCCAATTTTTTACTTCTTCATAAGACCGGAAGTGCTGGTCAGCCAGGCCGTGTGCCATTGATCGAAACAACTGATAGTCACAGGGAGCAACGTCTGGAGAATACGGCGGGTGGGGTAGGACTTTCCATTTCAACGTTTCCAAGTATGTCTTGGCCACTTTCGCAACATGGGGTCGAGCATTGTCATGCTGCAAAATCACTTTATCGTGTCTCTCGTTGTATTGCGGCCGTTTGTCTTTCAATGCTCTTTTCAAACGCATCAATTGCGTTCGATACCGATCGCCTGTGATTGTTTCAGTCGATTTTAACAGTTCATAATACACTACGCCGAGCTGGTCCCACTAAATACAGAGCATGACCTTGGAGCCGTGAATATTCGGCGGCCGTCGACGTGAAAGCATGGCCGAGAACTCCTCATGATTTTCTGCGCTTGGGATTATTCGTAATGAACCCATTTTTCGTCCCCAGTCATAATGCGATGCAGAAATCCCTTCCGTCTTTGCCTTTCAAGCAGCTGTTCACAAGCAAACAAACACCGTTCAACATCTCTCGGCTTCAATTCGTACGGCACCCAATTTCCTTGCTTCTGAATAATTCCCATGGCTTTGAGGCGTTTTGAAATGACTTGTTGAGTCACTCCCAATGATCGTGCCAATTTTTCTTGATTTTGACACGAGTCTTGCTGAAGTAATGCCTCCAATTCTGCATCTTCGAAAACCTTCTCTCTTCCACCGCTATGCCGGTCTTCGACGTCAAAATCATCGTTCTTGCGTTGAAACCACGACACGTTCTTTCTAATAGCGGCCTCACCATAAGTATTTGAGAGCATTCGATGAGCCTCAATCGCAGATTTCTTTATATTTATTATTGAAGCAAAAAATTAAAACCTCCCGCAAATGACGAGAATTTGGCTCGTAAACTTACATTTTCAATCGAGAATAATTTTATGATGCAGACACAAATCGACTAATATTTCATATTATGTTGATAGATGCCCAAGTTTATTGTACATCTACAATCTATTTATTTTGACCATCACTTACCGCTAAAGCCATCTATAGAAAAGTGGAAGCAAAGTTGTACCTAATATATTGTGATAATACATATTACTGATGATATTTGTAAACCAATTGCAATCGAATTATTCGTCTGAAAAGGTTAATGTCGATCCAAAATAGTAAATAAATACGGTAGTTGAGTTCTGTTAAACAATTAGTCATGCGTTTGCAAAGGGATCGGATATTGCTACTATCATTATCACGATCGACTGATAAATGTTAGAGAAATTGCGGTTAGATTGGAAGACAGAAATAAAATTGCGATTAATTCTTTACGAACTTTTAATTTTTAATTTAGTGATCTCTAAAAAACCGTTTATGTTTATATTAATCGTATTATTATCATCGACCTTTTTTATTTTTAATTACTGCTATTTTTACACTGTGGATAACCTGATAATGATTGAAAGGTTGAAGGTTTGTAATTTTATTAATAATTTGTATAAACTTTTATTTTTAAATGAATTGTTTAAATATTAAAATTTAATTATTAGCACTTAAAAATTTGCTTTAACCAATAGTCTTTATTTTTTAATGTTTTCTAAAAAAAACATCCTTTCGTTATCTTTTAGTATTTTGTGCTGTGGGTATTGAGTTAGAATTTTGCATCAGATTATTTAAAATTGTAAGTATCATTGTAGCTATATTCAATAGTCGTCTATATTATTTTCCTGAAACTACAAATAATCTAATATATATGATTTATTTCAAGAACGTATACATTGTATATACAATATAAATTAACAGGTAATGGATTAATATAAGGACACAATATATCCTCTGTGTAGATCGTTATATAATGACTACATTAGATATAATGAATACATTAGGTATATTCATAGTTACTATATGGTATATATTCAAGACCGTCTTAAGTTCAGTTTTGAGATATCACGAATCAATCAGAGACGCTGCATTAGCGTCTTAAGACAAGATAATCAATAGGCTCTACAGAAAAAAATTTTTTAAATAATAAATAAAATTCCAATTTGAATCAACACTGGTTATTACCAAATAGTCTATCAATATAATTATGTCGTGTCTAATAATTCTTAATTTAGTTTTATGTAAGTGAACTAAATTTTGATATTAACTATTATTTATATTTATATTAACTTTTTAATTTATTTATATTTGTGTTTACATAATAAATGGAACAGTCTACAGTAGTGTAAAGTAATGGAACAAAAAAACTTTATAGAAACAGTTCAATCTTGAAAACGTATACGCTTTACTATTCATTTTGAATAAATGATATAAAATATTCACTAATAACCAGTATTAGTTCAAATTGGCATTTTATTTATTATCTTTTAGATTTCTTAAGATAGTTTTGTAATAAAAATTGACTATAAATACCGGTCTTCGATATATAAAATTGACGATTGTATTCTTCGTTTTGAAGATTTTTAAAGTATATGCACATGAAAATAAATACCTTAATACACGATACATGAAATCAATGAAATCAAAGAAGGTTTGACAAAGAATAAGAAAGCATTAGAAGAAATGTAGAGAAATTGTCAGGCATTTGTGTATGGACGTATGTACTGGAATACAAATGCCTTATGATTCTTTTTCATCTTTTCTTCACATCTTCCTCATGTTTCCTTTTTCTCTCTTATAATTTTTCCATCTTTATGTATAAAATACTTGTCTTATGCGTATTTTAAAAGTCCTCAAAAATACTATCCGTATAAAATAGTTAATATTATGCTAAACATAATATAGTTATCGATTATTACTATGATGTTGCTGGATTGAAATCACATTGAAACACATAATCATTTCAATTTATGCATCCATGTTCCCATAATAATCCATATGTAATATATATGTATATGTCCTCATTAATCCGTTGCTTATTAATATATATATATGTATATATATATATATATATATATT
>NW_017259567.1:97926-104929 GCF_001594045.1 Atta colombica | reverse complement strand
TATATATATATATATATATACATATGTCCTTGAAATAGATCATATACGTTAAATCATTTATAGTTTCGAGAAAAACGGTATAGATATGATTATAAAACATAAGCTATATATGCAGGAGATTAGCATTAATTTACGTTCAGATACGGAAGGCTTATATCATAACTATGTTAGCATTGTAAAAGATCTAAATTAAATATAACAACGGAGCAAAAAAATAAATATAATAGGCTAATGAGATTTAGCAACGATAAACGGCGCAATTATTTAGTGAACAATCAATATTCAGATATTGGATTGATATCTTCTTTATTTTGAACGTTTCGATTCTCTTTGGAGTCCTCCTCAGCAAAGACTCCAAAGAGAATCGAAAACGATCAAAATAAAGAAGACATCAATCCAATATCTGAGTATTGATTGTTCACTAAATAATTGCGCCATTTATTGTTGCTAACTCTCATTAGCCTATTATATTTATCTTTTTGTATTGTTTAAAATTCTAGAGTTCTAATATAATTATTGTTATTGTAACAACGAAGCTTATAATGTTTTTTACTTTAACTTTTGAACTTTATTACATTAACTTAGCTATTATGTTTATATGAATTTTGTATTTGTTTATAATTGTTTATTATCTTAGTTTATTATCCCCTTATATGTTATTTAATTTATTTGACCGACACGTTATATATATTACATAAATCTGATCAGTTATATTCTTGACGCTCTAAAGTAAACATGTGATCATAATAAGCGTTATTTAATTAATTCAAATTATCATTGTTACCGAATAAAGCTTAATGTGATTTGATTCAAAGTCTCAAGATGATTCTTTTTTGTGTGTTGAGGTGAGCCACTTCCCTAAAAATTATTTTTTACTATTCGAAGGAAATCAGCCAATCACAGGTACATGTTAATAGATTTTACAACATCAAATCTGCAAATATGATGGGAACTCTACAAACAAAAAGAAATAATTAAAAAGTTGTAATTTATTTAAGAACACTTCAAAGAGAGTCGAAATGTTCATGTAATTCATTTTGATTAATAAATAAAAGTAACAAGAAACATTCTTTAACTTTGTATGTCAACGACAACGCTGCACTCTCAATCACCCTTGGCATTCTCTATTTCTTATTTGATTTTGAGAATCCGTAAGAAGATTACTTTTTATATTTAGACTTAATTTATAATTTTTTTTGGCGATTTTTGACAGTTTTATTACAAAATAAATATGGCTATCGAACAACTTTTTGAAAAATTCGTAATATTAACATATTTTACACATGTATTGTATTTAGCTTTTTATAGTGTCGAGCAGTGTAACATTGTATCACAGTTGGAACACTTTGTGTAAAACAGTGTTACACTTGTATAAACTTGTTGAAAAACACCTATCTATTTAGATGATTAAAGAAGTCATATTAGGTGTTTGAATTAATTCTCGCTATATTTTGCTATAAAAACTCATGTTTCATTAAAAAAGTATCTGATATTTTATTGTCCATCGAAAGATACTTTTCCCACTTTCGGATAACAAATGAATTCCGCGGTAGAAAAATTCAGATTCTTTCAAGATAATCCAGTCATCAAGTCATTTTTTGATATCTTCGAAATAACTGAAATGCTGCTCAGAAAGACAATGCTGTATCAATCAAAAATGGTAATCTGAAGGAGCAATGGTGAATAAGGCAAATGAGATAAGACATCCCATCCAAATGTCTCCAAGATTTCCTTCACTAGTTCTGCAACATATGATCTAGCGTTGTCATGAAGAATAATTTTGTCATATCTTTCGACATATTACGAGCCGATTTTTCTTTGAGTGTTCGATTCAAATTGAATAATTGATGTCGATAACGTTCAGCATTGATTTGACTCACATCTGTCTAGCTGGCTCCTCCACTTAATCAAATCTTAATAAAAAAATAATTTTTTAAAATAAATGTGCTATTTATGCGTTATTCATATCAGCTAAAAATTTTGCGCTCATTCCGTTTAGGTAAAAAAAAATTTTTTGTGGGAGGCTGAGTAGGCAGCCAGTCAGCCCCCCACTCGTTAAAAACAATCGATTTGGAAAATCAAATACAAGATTTATGCGCTATTTTTGCGCTACTATTTCCAAGTATTTTCGATTTTTGCGCTGCAACTCTTAAGTCACTTCTCTCTTGGAGCGAATAGGTATAATCGCTCCTAAGTCGTTTTAAATTGCAAAATTAAATACTCTGACAAAATAATTCTCTGATTTATGCGCTACTATTTCTAAACTATTTCTAATAGCAAAATAAATGTACAAGTTGTTATATACACCATATAAAGGACAGACAGTACAAATTTATTTTATATTTTCATCAATATATTTCAAGAAAAAAAAATTCACATAGAACAAAATTATTATCAATCCTATTTATTATATTTAATGTATCTTTGACTTTTTCCTTCCACAAAATCTTTTTACATCCTCATCTCTTCTTATGCAATTGCTTGTAATTCATAGCGCATAAATAAAAAAAAGACTTCGATTGATTAAGCATGTATTTTCATAATTTTTCATGAATTATAAATATTAACGTTCGCTCTAAGAAAGAAATGCTTTAAGTTGTAGCGCAAAAATCCAAAATGCTTGGAAATAGTAGCGCATAAATCAGAGAATTATTATACACAGTCAGATTACTTAATTTTGCAGTTTTAAACGACTTAGGGGTGAATATGGCTTTTCGTTCCAAGAGAGAAGCTTTAAGAGTAGCAGCGCAAAAATTAAAAATATTTGAAAATAGTAACGCATAAATAGCGCATAAATCCTGTATATTTGATTTTTTAAATCGATTGTTTTTAACAGGTGGGAAAGCTGACAGGCTGCCTACTCAGCCCCCCACAAAAAATTTTTTTTTTAGCTAAACGGAATGAGCACAAAATTTTTTGTTTGCGGATATGAATAGTGCATAATTAATAGCCCATTATTTCATAATTTTTTCATTAAGATTTGGTTAAGTGGAGGGTCAACTAGGCAAACGTTGACTCGATTGCAGCAATTCATAGTACATTACACCGACTTGATCCTAAATAACTTTCTTTCCATGAGTATTCTGTTTTGAGTCTTGATATTAATAGTTTGCCGGGACGAACTCATGATTTCTTGCGCTTAGGATTGTCGTAACACATCCATTTTTCATCGTCAGTCACAATTTGATGTAAAAACAATTTTCGTTTTTGTCTTTGAAGCAGCAATTTACAAATGGTTAAACTTTTCGCAATGTCTTTTTTACTTAATTCATGTGGGACTTAGCTTCCTAATTACTAGATCATTCCCTTTGCTTTTAAACATTTGCTAATGGTTGACATTTAATGTTAACTCATCGACATTTAATGTTTCCGATAATTTTTTGAGCGTCTGACATGAATCTTCTTGAAGTAATGCCTCCAATTCTCCATCTTCAAACTTTTTCGGCTAATCAGGGCGCTCTTTGTCATTCACGTAAAAATCGTTGTTTTTGAATCTTCTAAATCAATCTCTGCAAATTGTTTCAGATAGAGTATGCTCCCCATAAACCTCCACTAGCAAACGATGACTTTCAGCAGCAAATTTCTTGAGATTAAAACAGAAAAGTAATACCGCAAATGTTCTTTTTTTGGTACGAAACCCGATATTTTTAATACGATAAAATTTTGTTCTTTGCATTTGATCAAATGTTACGTACTGATTATTAAAATTTATTGACATTTACTTTTATACATCAGCAATCACTTTCGGTCATGTTGAAATAGCACAAATACTGATTTCTTCCAACATCGAGAATTAATTCAAGCACCTAATAGTTTATATATTTGTGGCTTGTTTCTATATAAAATTAGCTATATAAAAAGGAAATGAATTTCATAATGCAAACATTATATTTTTATATTATGCATTTTTCTTTGCAAATTGTATAGTTTAAGTAGTAATGAATTTATTGATAATATTATCATGTAATATATTTGTAATTTCCTAAATCTCTTTTATATTTTATTTATATTTTTTTCTTATTTTTTTTATAATACAGTTTTAAAAATAAAATCGACGAAATGTAACATAAATACGACATATCTGTCTGTAAGACACATCATAAACTATTCTAATCTTTATACAGTACTATTGTATTAAATATGTATTGTATTAAATAATGTATTATTGTATTAAATAGCCCTATCAGAGTTAAAGGCATTTTTTGTATTTACGGGAAAATTTCCAAAAAAAAGTAAATATCAAGTTACATATTTGCATTTTACACAATATAAAATTTGTGAATAAGAAAATATTTTATATCGAAGTGAAAATAATCTAGAAATTCTCATTCACATACATTCTTATATTTTACAGATAATGCCTGTGAAAGGAGAAAAATAGAAATATATAGCATTATTACTTAATCAATTTTAGACCTATTTTGTCATTTTTGCTCTTTATAACTAAAAGTTAATTACAAAATTGCAAACAGGATTATAAAAACTATTATATCATCTGATAAAAATACCTTCTAATTTGTATTTATGCTTTTAAAATTTTATTTTTAATTTGTGTTTTAGAAATATAGTCCAAAAATAAAGTGATGACGGTATTGTCGACTTCCTTCTATCTTTAAGACTTAATTTTATCATATAAGATAATTTGACAAGAAAAGACCATAAGTCATTCGATTCTGTGACGATTTAGACTTTTTACAAATGAATACGATTCAATGGTATAGCTATCGAGGAGCTAAATACAATCAGGATTAATTTTTTGAAAAGTCATGTTACCATTGCGATTCTGTGTTAGAATCAGATTATACTCACGTTTTATTTTTGACGATTTCCGTGAGCGTTTGTACGATGGAATTTTCGGTTATGGTGTCGATGTTCAGTGTTAGTCCGATACCGGCATCTAGGATTTTACGTGCGTTGAAATACTGATCTCCAAAAAAAGGAATTGCGACTACAGGCACGGCATAGTGCACTGCCTCTTGTAACGACTGCAATCCGCCCTGCATCATGTACGCTATCACCTTGGGATGTGCTACATATATAAAAGCAGCATAAATAAAATACATAAAGTATCATAAAATGATGTTTTACGGATTATTTATTTTAGAAAATTACCGAGAAACAATGGATAGTAGTGCGAGTGGGACAGTAGTAAAAAAAAGTGGAGAGAGAGAGAGAGAGACAGAGAGAAAGCACGATGAGAGATGAAAGCAAAGTTCTAGTGTTGATTACGAACAATCGAGAGATGCGACGCGCGATTTCATAAAGATGTCTGCATTGTTATATTTTTTTTTTCGTTTCGCTATTTATTGCTGATTAATCGCATTTGAGCATCAACGCACTTGGAAATTCTGCCGATGTGCATTTTTTACCGTCATGCGAATGCCAGGGAATGAGATTTTTTTTTCATTATACGTTACACGACACACTTCTCAATCAGAATAAATTTTATCTGGAAAATTTGTACAACAGTAAAATTATTAAATACGCTGTTTTTAATATGTATTTTTACATTCATTAGAAAATTTTTTATGTAAAAATGAATATATGATTTCCTGTGAATATATGATTTACAGCAAATGAATTTTCAAATAATCCAAATCTTATTTATTTTAAAATTAAGTAATCTGTTATTATAATTTCTATGAGAACATTTTTGTAGTACATTACGAATATGAATGATGAAGATAATATGACTATTAAGGATAAATATCAAGTGCAGACGCGCGCATCGGAAGATATTACATAATGAATCATAGTACATCAATAATCTTCGAAGTTTCGATATAATTGCATCATTTCTTCTAGTCATCATTCGTATTTCCAACACTAATACGTTCTTCATGCAGGCAACCGCTACCTGTCTATCAATGTGTATAAAACTTTGTGCATGCTTATGCATTTGCATTGAGCCAGTTGCGTTACTGCCAACAGGAGTTGTTTGTCAGAATTTCCCGCGAGAATTTCACTGCCACATGCATCATGAGTTATCGTTTCACTTCATTCCGCTATACTAGTCTGTGGCTATATTTTCCTTGGTCGCGGCAATGTTGTTGGCAATTTTATTTTATTTCAATACTTACCCTTAAGCGACTTTTGTAAAAACGCGTTTCAACCATTCAAAGGCGAAAAAGGACCTGGTATCGACGTGTGAATCAGCCTTTCTTATATATGTTACTTTTCTCTTTGATGTAACGTGAGAGAGGAAGATAACATTGATCGAATTCAAACATCTGGATAACGTGATCTCAATCGAAAGACAGCTTTGATGATCATTTTGAAACGTAGCAGGAATGCCATTTCGATCGTTGAGATTTCGATTGAAATCTAGCCACGTGTCGTTCGATATAAAAGAAAACTCCTTTGGTCTCCTTTGTTAAGCGGAATAACATCGTGATGTAATAGCATCGATATGTATTCGCTTCGTGCATGATGATATGTAGCGCTGTTTGTCGGTCAAGTTTGGAACTTAGACTGAAACAATTTAATAAACGCGTGATGGACGCGAAAATAAAATTCTTACAATTTTTTTTTGCAAATTGCGTAATTTAAATAATGACTGTATTACTTATTAATAATATTATGTCGTTTTAAATGCTTGTAGTTTCCTAAATCAGTTTTATTTACTTATATTATTTTCTTTCTTAATTTTATCATAATATGATTTTAAATATAAAATCGAGGTGCAGCATAAGTCAATTTTACAGACAACTGTCTGTAAAACAAATCATGAGCTAACTTAATTTGTAATGTTGTTTTATAGTATCAAATAACTTATCGGAGCTGAAGATAGTGACACATATATGGAAAAGCCCTTGAAAAACCATCGCGTTATATATTCGCACTTTACAGAACAGCATAAAGTAAATACGCATAATTCAACAAAAATGTTTTATTTATCAAAGAAGATTCTGGAAAATCTTATATACATTCACTTGTAGATATTTTACAGATAATTTCTATAATATAAAAGAAAAAGAATAGAAATATGAATATATATATATAT
>NW_017259567.1:92683-97425 GCF_001594045.1 Atta colombica | reverse complement strand
TAATAATTAATAATATATAATAAAATAATGTATCTTGTCAATTATATTAGTAAATGTATTGAGAGTCCATTAATAAAAAAAGAGAGAAAAAATGCAGGAAGATGATAATCCATATCGTGATAGAAAACATTAGTTATTAGTTATTAATTGAAGCAAATTTGCAAGAGTAATGAACATCTGTCTTCCACGATGTCTGATAATACAAAGTAGAGAAGGAAAAACACTCACTAAAAACGGAAAATGAATAAAGGGAAAAAGGAAGAAAGATATTAGGAGAGAGAAAGAGAATATATGATATCAGAATAATTTTTGGGCAAAGGATCCGTGTCGTTTTGTCTGTTTATTCCATGTTTTTATTTTTTAATATATACCGTTTCAGTTATTAATCTTTTATTATATGAAGATTCTATATCTAATAGATTCTATTTCTAATTCTATATCTAATCCATTTTATCCTATTTAAAGTTATGATTTTCTTCCATACAGTTAGAAATCACCGATGGAGATTTTGAACTTGTATTAATATCTGAAACATGTTCGTGCAATCTATATAGTCTTTAACTGTCTTTTAGTCTGGCCAACATAACTGACATCACAATTCTCACAAGATTCTGCAAACTACATTTTGATTATATACATGTTCCAGCTTATTCTTTCCTCTTTTTGTGAAATTTTTTTAATGTATTAAGGATGGTAAAAGCCAATTTGCAATTAAACATGTTAACAATAAATGTAAATCTTTCTGATATTGTATTCACATATGGAATAGTAAAAAATTTCTCTATATTATTCTTATTATTATTATTCTTATTATTCAAGCTATAAATATTGTTGATATGAAATTTAATTCTATTATGAATAGTCAAGAAAATAAAATGTAGAGGATATTCATTATTTAAAAAAATATTAATAGCGTCAATTAAATTATCTTGTTAAAATTTCGAACACAAACGAAAAATCTTATCTACATCTCCATAAAATAAATTACACTTCTTTTGTGATAAAGTGAATGATGTGAATAGAAATCTACCGGAAAAAGTTACTTTATGATATACGACAAAAATAAAACTTCGTTGACTCTATGATCAACATGATATTCAAAAAACTTATTTTTCTATCAATGCCAACTTCCATAGTAAACTGCAGTCTAATGTGTAACGAATTAAAAATATCCAAGATATCATCAACATTTTGACGGAGCAACCAAAATAATATCGTCCATATATCAATAATAAAATAACAATCGAATAGGCAGCATTCCAATCGCAATTTCTTCGGAATCCTGCATAATCATATCTATAACGAATGGCGACAAGAATGACCTCATAAGAGTCAAATAGGGGTCCCAAATAATTGTTTATATATTCTTTTATTGAAGATAAAAACAGGAATTCAGGATCATCCGAAAGACAATCAAAAATTAAATTTAAAGAATTTTTGTTTTCCTAGATATGGAATCTCATCTTCTAACAACACTATCAGATGCCAAATCTATAAGTATATTAATACATAAGGATATCATATAAGGAAAACCTAGAATCTGGTTCGAATTCGACATTTTTTAATTTATTAATGAGATGAAAGCTATTATAAAACTAGGAGTCTCTGGTATGGAATCGTTAATAATATTATATAAAAACAATGTAAATTATATAATAAGCTATTTATAGAAATATTTATGAAATAATGATTCAATGATAATTTTGTTTATGAATCTTCGTTAAACCGTATGCTCTAGAAATAATACTATCAATCGTACGCAATACTCCGATATGTCAAGTCATCTTTAAATCTCTTTTTCTTTCCACTTATTCTCTCTCTAAACATGTTACGCAAATCAATAATAAGTTTTTTGTAGGATCTTTAATCATCATCTCATATGTATTACTGTCTGAAAGCATTGATTCCATTTTGGACATGTAATCTAATTTATTTTGAGCAATGATGACATTTCTCTTATCTGCTTTAGAAATTAATATTTCAGGATGATCATTAACAAATTTTTTTGTAGACTTAATCCAATTAAATAATAATTTATTGTTAGAATCAGTTTTGGGAAACTTCATTCTGAAACTTCTCAAAAATCGAAATTGTATTTCTAACAAAGTTCCCGCTTCTTCTAACAAAGAAATTTCCCAAACTTTTCTCAAATACATCTTAGATTCTGATTGAGAATGCTCAATTAGATAAATCGCACCGCGGTATCAATTAAGAAATCTATTTTCATCCAAATTTGTTTTCTGTTTAAAATCGAAACAAAAAATATAGACATTCATATTTCTTTTATTTCATGAAAATTGTTATATGGAATTATTATTATATGGAAATAAAATGGGAAATCCATTTGTACATGAAATCAATTTGTACAGGTAGGTAAATCGCACTGTGATACGAATTAGGAAATCCTTATCTCAAATTTGGATTTTCTGTTTAAAATCGGAACAGATCGGTATAGAAATTCAAATGATTCTTTTTGTATCATTAGTTAAAATAGCGGTTTTATACATATATGTATATATAGGTACATATATGTATATATGTTTCAAATGTAACGATAAATCTTTTGTACAGAGGCAAAATGGGCTAAATTCAGAAGAAAAAAAATTCCTTTACCATTTTACAATTTTCGTAATAGTTAACAAGATATTAATTATTGTTTTAGAGATGTTAATTATAAGATGTTAATTATTTTTTCATTCAAATGCATATCACATTTACTCCTACTATCACAATTATCTCTAGTTATTCTATTGTATTTTTTACTTTATATTTTTTATTTTAGAATTAAATAATATTGTGATCGCAATATTATTTAAATGATACTTTAAATGTATTAGCATTATTTATATTTATAATTATGTACTATATATTGATTTGTTTGATTAAAGGTTATAAAAAAGTATATGAATTAATATAAAATTAATTTAATAGACAGTATTACATAATTTATTTATGAATAATTTGCACAGGTGTAACAATTCAATCGTAATCATTTTAATGTAATAAGGAAACACAAATATTCGTTTTGGCTTACCTTATTCTAAATTTAAACATAGGGAAACGCATTTCTGTTTAATTCAATTTATAGGATACATTTTTACATTAGAAGAAAATTCGAGTATTTGATACATTTGAAAATCACAAAAGTTTGTTGGATATTTATATATATAAAGGTCTTTTAATAAGGACGCTCGAATTTTAAATGTAAATAAAACAAGTTGTGTGTGAGATATCCACTCAATTTTTTTTTATTTGAAAGAATATTTTATGTTATATTTAAGTATAACATCGCTCAAATGTCCGCCGCGGCTTCGCTTGGTGACACGTATTTGGGCGGTCCAATTTTCGATGACTTTCTCGCATAAGTCTGGCTGAATTTGTTGGATGGCGTTTGTTGACTTTGAGAGCATCAATTGTTTGCGGTTTATTCGTATAGATCTGCGATTTAAGATAGCTCCAAAGGAAAAAGTCTAAAGGCGTTAAATCGCACGATTTCGGTGGCCAATTCACGTCGCTGCCGCGCGAGATAACCATGCCCTCAAATCGCTCGTGCAGAATCGTGGCATGCGGTGTGTGGCATGTAGCGCCATCCTGTTGGAACCACATGTTATCGGTATTCATATCATCCATTTTAGATTACAAGAAGTTGCTTATCATCAATCTGTAGTACTCGTTGACGATTATAGCAACGCCCGCTTTGTTTTGGAAGAGGTACGGACCGGTGATTCCGCCAGACCAAAATCCGCACCAAACAGTGACTTTCTCGAGATGCATTTGGAGCTGTATCTCGCGTGGATTGGTATCGTCCCAAATTCAATAATTTTGCTTGTTCATATATTCATTCATCCAAAAATGGGCCTCATCGCTAAAGATGATTTGTTTGGCGAAATTTGAGTTAACTTCCAATTGCTCCAGAATCCAATCAGCGAACACACGGCGTTGTCTATGGTTGTACCTTAAATTTCTGGATCAGTTGAATTTTATAGGGGTGCAGACCCGACGCAAAATTCGTCAAGTTGAAGTCGCAGAAAAGCCAAGTTCTTGTGAACGAGAAATTGATTTTTCCGTACACTCTCACGCACAGCAGCGATGTTTTCAGCAGACCTTGCGTTTCGGCGACGTACTGGTGTTGGCTGATTATTTATCGAACCGGTTGACTCGAATTTGGCCACCAAACGTCGAATAGTCGATTCGGCAGGACGGTTGTGGTGAGAATAAAAATTACGTAATACACGGAACGTGTCTCGAACGGAGCATTGATAATAAAATTTTATGATTTGCCATGTTGCTCAACACTATGACCTTCCATGATGATTTGCCATACACTACTAAACAATTCACAACAAATTTGGCAGATGTCACCAACAATATGGCTACTATGATCTAACAAATTTCGAGCGTCCCTATTGAAAGACCCTCTGTATACGTAGGTCATTTGATAAGTTTGGTAAATTTCCATGAAGTGGCGCTACAATCCATTTGATGACGCGACATCTCGAAAGATTCACTCTTCGAACCTCTTCAGGCCAAATTTCAGCCAGAAAGGACGCATAGTTTGGTAGTCATTTGAAACGAGATTGGCGCGCAAAAAAGTGCTTTTCCATCAAGACAACGCGCCGTCCCACAAGTCGACCGTTGCAATAACAAAACTACGAATTGGGCTATGAATTGATTCCTCATCCACCCTATTCTCCGGATTTGGCCCCGTGTGACTTCTTTCTGTTCCCAAACTTAAAAACTTG
>NW_017259567.1:87684-92583 GCF_001594045.1 Atta colombica | reverse complement strand
TATATATATATATATATATATATAATTTTTTTGGCTTGAATACCTTTTATTTTTATTTCCTTAGAATTATTTCCCTTGTAAAGTTAAATCATCTTATAATAATATGATGTTATTCGGATATTTATTACTAATAATAAAAGCTACATTTATTTTTAATTTAGAAATAAATGTTTTATTTCTAGATGTTTTTAAATTCAAAATTTCGAAACAGGGAGGAATAGAAGGCTTAGATACATTTTTTTTCATTTAAACTTCAACATACTTGTTCTAAAGGTTTTTTGAATATATCGTTTAAGTAAGCCTAAATAACTTTCGAAAGAATAACAATTAATATAGTTCAAATTGCAACCTAAATTTTTTGTATCATCTGCAATATGAATAAGATTATGCATATTCAGAATTTGAGACTTAGAACCATATAACTTTGGAAGTGCTTCAAAAAAATCTCAATAAATATAATTTTGAAATATCATACAATAGTAAGTTGCATAATATTCACTAAACAATATCCAAAAAATTGTAATAATAAAAAATGTAATAATAAATATGTAATAATAAATATATGTAATAATAAAAAATGATTATAATAATTTTTATCTAATATATTTTTTAATTATTTATTACAGGCCCCTATAAAAAAAAGAAAAACGGAACTCTATTGCTTTTCATATTCTCATATCATTAGTAGTTCTCGGTCTTTTTTGAAATTCGAAAGGTATCTCAAACACAGCATTCTGCGTGATAATTCATTTAGTACGACTTATCCGTGCTTTTCCAGAAATTATAATCCACTACTCGATCAATTTTATTCCCTGCTAATAACCCTGCTACATAAATATATCGAATCCAAAATAAACTATGATATTAAATTTTTGGTTCTATATGTATGAAAAATATATCCATTATGATGCTCAAAATCATCTTCATTCCGAACTGATGTATCAGTTCTCGGTTCCTTATTTATAGATTCATAAATTGTTCTGTTTTCGCAACGTTTACCATGAATAGTGCATCTTTCGCATGCACTAAAACTTCTATGTTCTTTTGTCATTTTTAAGAAAGACCGAGTTGGCGTATCACATATAAAATATGTAAGTTTATTGACTTTTATTAATTATAAAGACTTTATTATCAATTACAAAGTTGTTATTTGTTTACATTATTTAAATCTGTAACAAATTTCGTCAAAAAATAATTAATATCTGTTTAGAATTATCATTGAATGACAACAACAAAAGATTCGTAAATATCAATTTCTGAAAAAATTTTACATAAAATAGATCAAAATTGTTTCTTTCCTGAATTGATTGACCCTCCTAAATGGATTTACTCAATGATAAACCATCAACATTATAGTTTTATTTCTTTATTTTGATAATTATAGTTTTATTTCTTTATTTTGATAAAGATTAGTATTTACATATAATCGCATACCTCTTTTTAACCCAAAATAGACATATTGATCTATTATTTCTTTTTTATTGTCATCAAATATCGTATTAATTTTGTAGTATGTTATTCTTAGTACGTAAAAAAGTTTCTGAATTTTTAGATAATTGGGGGAGTAATTTTTTTCTCAAAATAATAATTTAATAATAATTTATCTAATGCTGCCTGCTTTATATCACAATTAAGAACCCATTCGCGTATTTCCTCTACTTCATCAGTATACGTTTCCTTGTCACTTTGAATTTCTTCAGCCATTTGTGTCATTTGAGAATGACACGTTTTCATTACTTTCAATATAAGGAATATTATTATTACTAGCTTCAATTTTATCACGATTCACATCTATTGCAGCTATAAGAAAACAATTTTAAAAGAAATATTATTTACTTAAGTTAGTTGTTATGAGACTAGAGGAGAAAGTGATATAATATTTTAGTTATATACTTTAGTTATACTATAATACTTTAGTTATATATATTTTACACAATAACTTTGTTAATAATCAATAATTAAGGTTATAACTTGACAATTACATTCATTAAAATATTGTTGAATCGATTCTGGATTCAAAGTTACGAAATATTTATTACTTAGGATACTATTAATAGAAATGTGGCAACATTGCATAACGAAATTACTAATTGTATTCGAAGAAAAAAATGGATAGTAATGTGACCTTCATAAAAATGAGATACCAGATGTAATTAAATGCTAAAATGTACCTCAGAAACATTTCGACATACTTGAAAGTAAAAATGTGTTATAATAAGTGCTGGCTATTGCGAGTATTAATATATTAACGTCATGGTGTAACGGCAAACTGCTGAACAAATAATTCCTAAAATAATCATTAGGATTCGCTATATATAACGGAGATATATTAAGAGAGGCTATATATACACTGGCCATAATACTTCTCTACTATTATTAATATAATTTGTAGAGGAAAAGATAGTATTAATTTTTAAAATCTATTTTTGTGGCGAGCTACACTATCACCTTTATCTTTCTTCGACTTATTATCACAATGTCTTCATATTTCTCCTGTAACAGATTTATTTTATAAAATTAAATAAAAAAAATATCTATTATTTATTATATTTCTTCTGTAATATATTTATTTTAATATTGAAAGTCAAGGCAAATGAGAGTGAAGCGAGATAAGTAAGGCGCAATTAGTCTTACAAATTAAATTTTTATGTTTAGTAGTCTTTAACATGAGATTCAAACGTTTCGACTCGTTTTTGAATCTTCATCAAAAAATTTCATAAAAATTATTCTTACAGTAGATTAGACACGTTACTTCTTCCAATATGGACTGCTATTTAGGATTTGACAGATCCAATTAGGTAAACATACGCATCCTCAAAAACAAATCAAAAGTTCGAATGATATTAAAAACTTGTAAGAATTACAATTCAATTTGTAAGACTTTACTTACCACTTCACTCTCATATGCCTTCTTATTATTGATTTCGAGAACTACAGGGAATTTTTTCTTTCTTTTTTAATTTATATTTATTTTATATATATTTATTTTATATATATATTTTTCATATATTTCAAATATACTCGCATACCTATGTTTTCTTTGTCTAGTATTAATAATTATTATATCTGCAGTGTGTACATTGTTGACATTTTTATTGAAAAATTTATTTTGTTGCGCAGTATGTAATAAAGAATATTGCTTTTCTCAAAAGAATCAATCATTATATTTACTGATAAAGAGATAAACTATAAATTACATACTTTCATAGCATGAAAAGAATTTTTATACTTTCACAGTTTCTCTTTTCAGAAATCTATATTTTTGTGCACATAACTTATTTTTTTCTTTTGCATTCATATTTAATTTATTAATTTGTAAATATTATTAATATGCATTAAAATATTTTTGTAATGCGTGAAACTGCAGCGTGATAATAAAAGATATATGTCATGCTAGTTACTATGATTATGGTCAATAATAACATGTATATGCAAACAATGGTAGCTGATCATCTTTAATTACTGAAGTTAGATTTGTTAACTATCGTTACTATCGTCACTATCGTTAAAATATATTGTATTAATAATTTGTATTGTGCTAATGATTACTAAGTATTAATGGCATATTAAGTTCTTTAATTATATTATTATTCTTTAATTCAAGAAAATACTTGTTACATGAAAAAATATGGTTTTACTAAATTAATGGATAGCATTAATAATAATTTATAATAAAAAGATAATTTATGAAATAATTAATGAAATGGACATTTATAATGAAATGATATAATGAACTTTATCTAATTATTAATTTTTTAGGTATTGATTAAAAAATGACTGAAAAATTATATAACTGACAACTTGTAGAATTTAGTAAAAATTTAACTGCAGAAAGTATGTCCTATGTCGATTGTATTCCAGCAACATGGATTATTTGTAATTCAGTTACTAAGATATTATTAAATTATTATTTAGCACATATAATATTAAACGATTTACTAAAAAAGATAAAACCTAAAGAGACTTCTGCCAATAAATGGACTTTATGATGTGTTAATATACGGGGCGGTACAGGTATACACAGAATAATTATTTGAACTAAATTATATATTATGTTCAGATTGGGAAGTAACTAGTTATTATTTGTAATTAAGTTAGAGTTACTTTTTTAAATTTTTTAGTTATTTTACACATTTTAAACTTATTTATCAATTTAATGTAACTGATTAGAATTTGAATAGTTGCATTATACTGTTAAAAATTTCATGAAATTTAATATACTTTTAATTTACACAATTTAAATTTCACTTCATGATATTACATTAAATTTAATGTATTTATAACTGAAAAGTATATTTGTGTACATGTAATTTAATGACGTATTTTTCATGAAATTTAATAATTGTGTACACGTTTATTACATTTAAATAACTACTGTAATTAATTTAATTTTCAATTAAATCATTCATTACTTTTAATTGTTCATAACTACTTCATTTATATGTAAAGGAAGCTTGTGGTTACATTTTTAAGTGTACGACCGTTATTGATTGCGCAGAAGACAAAAGTTATCTTCAGAAGACATTAACTTAATAATTAATTAAATTATTAACTTAATTATTACTTCCAGCGATAAAAATTTGTAAAAATTACTTTATTCAATGATTTAAAATATAACGGATAGTGTAATTATGTATAAACATATGAAATACTTAATATTTCAGATTCACTTATAAAAAAAACTATAAAACGATTAGTAGAATTAAAAACTTTTTGCGTTTACATCGAATACTGAAATTTCAGAAAAACGAAGAGAATATTAAATATAACATTAAATATAATATTAAATATATAAAAAGAGAACTAAGAAATAATGGATGTTCCTAAGATAATTGATGATAATAATAATAGTAAAATATATTTAAATATTTTATATCGAAATAATTTTATTTATATGCA
>NW_017259567.1:81354-87518 GCF_001594045.1 Atta colombica | reverse complement strand
AATAATATAGAAGTATAAAATTATAAATAAAATAAAATTAAATAGAATTATAAATAGAATTAAATTAAATAGAATTTATGAATTAATTTAGGACTCCTTACCTTATTCAAAAGAAATTTAGAGAAAACAGGACAATAGGAGTCAATCGCGGGAGTTGCGCAAATAATATATCGATATAACATAAACTTCTTTCTTAAGATAACGTATTGCGACTCATTTTTGAGCTCTCTTTAAAGACACATCGCCTTAATATTATATATATAACGTGTGCATAATAACTATCTTATCATGGAGCTCTACATTAAAGTCTCTATAGAATTACACATAGATGAATGTTAAAAAGAAGAGAGAAGAATTATTTGAAATTATCAGAGATAATGTAATGGAGCTCATCACGATAAGGTAGTTATTACGCACACATTATACATATTAGGATGATTTGTCTCTGAAGAGGGCTAAAAAATGAGTCGAAACATGTAAGCACGTTATTTTAATAAAGAGATTTGTATTATATCGATATATTATTTGTGCAACGATTCCCGCGCTTGAGTCCTATTACCTTTTTTCTCCAAATTTCTTTTAAATAGAATTATAAATAAGATTAAATTAAATTAAAATAATATAAATAATATAGAAATATAGACAAGTTAAATTTAATTCACGAGTTTACTACAGTAGTTTAATTGTGTTTATATAGTCCGGAAAAATTTCGGCGCGCAGTTCGTAAGACTACAAATATGGTATATATGCAAGTACATATATATTGTATACAGTATATTTAATAATTCAATCAAGATTGAATTACTAAATATATTAAAGATCTTCGATCGTTAAAGTTATTTATAGTATTGATTGTGTTCTTACATAAGCGGTCTAAAATAGAGAGAGAATATAGAATTTTATACTTAATGTATAGAAATATAGAATTTTATACTTAATGTATAGAAATATAGAATTTTATACTTAATGTATAGATAACAGAGAAAATGCAGATGAAATGTAATTAAGAAATTTTGAAAAGGAGGATTCATATATATCTACTATTGATCAATCTATATTAAACACATTTGACAATTTTGAAAATCATTCGGCTGATCATAACGAACTTGAAAATGAACTAACTGACATCATCAAAAATGGTAAATACTATTTTAGGTGTGGGAAAAAGTTCGTGGCGTTTTTTTAATGCCATCTAATGGGAAAAACGCCACGAACTTTTTCCCACACCTAATATTAAAAGTCGAAGTATAAGTTTTTCAACTTGTTCATAATAATAGCGAACAAGAAGTTAAAGTACTTTGGCAATATATGAGGTTCTTATGAGATCGAACAATAAAATTGGAATTTTACATTTCATTCATGAGTAAAAGAGTTTCAGTACTTACATAAAGTTAGTAAATCTGTTTTCTTTAATAATCGTTACTTGGGATCAGCGAAATATAAATTGATTAATGATACTTTCAGTATTGATTCGATAAATTTTATTTCAATTAAGCAGAATGTTTAAAATTTGACAATTTCATACATAATTTTATAATAGATTTTATAATATTAATTCGCGGTAATCTTTTTAAGAAATCTTTAAGAAAATCTTAAGAAAATTTGAATACTAAAGCATTAAATTTTTGTGTATTACATAAATGTAATTAAATTAAATAATTAAATTCATAGCAAATTCTCTCCTACAGTTATAACTATTCATTACATCATTATTTTATATTAGGTGTACAATTTTGCTTTCGCCGTTTTTTTTTCCAAAATTCGAGGCTTTATTGTAAAAAACTGGTTATACATTTATGATTCAAAGTATTGTCCATCGCTGGCCACTACTTTCTCCCATCTTTCGGGTAGCGTACGAATCCCGCGTCGAAAAAACTGGTCATCTTTTGAGGCTATCCACGAATCGATCCAATTTTTTACTTCTTCATAAGACCGGAAGTGTTGGCCAGGCCGTGTGCCATTGATCGAAACAAGTGATAGTCAGAGGGAGCAATGTCTGGAGAATACGGCGGGTGGGGTAGGATTTTCCATTTCAACGTTTCCAAGTATGTCTTGAAAACTTTCGCAACATGGGATCGAGCATTGTCATGCTGCAAAATCATTTTATCGTGTCTCTCGTTGTATTGCGGCCGTTTGTCTTTCAATGCTCTTTTCAAACGCATCAATTGCGTTCGATACCGATCACCTGTGATTGTTTCAGTCGGTTTTAACAGTTCATACACTACGCCGAGCTGGTCCCACCAAATATAGAGCTTGACCTTGAACGTCAAAATCATCGTTCTTGAAGCGTTGAAACTCATGACACGTTCTTTCACTAATAGCGGCCTCACCAGTAAGTATTTGAGAACATTCGATGAGTCTCAGCCGCAGATTTCTTCATATTGAAGCAAAAAATTAAAACCTCTCGCAAATGACGAGAATTTGACTCATAAACTGACATTTTCAATCGAGAATAACTTTATGATGCAAACACAAATCGACTAATGTTTCTATGGGGTTATGTTGACAGATGCCCAAGTTTATTGTATGACGTCTACGATCTATTTATTTCGACCACCACTTACCGCTAAAGCCATCTATAGGAAAACGGCGGAAGCACAGTTGTACACCTAATCATGTGTTGTTATTATTAAATATTTTAAACTTACAACGTTATAATAATTTCTGAGACTTTTCAACAATTTTTTAAATTAAAATAAAATATTTTAAATTTGACAAAGTAGTTATTATTAAAATTAAAATAAAATATTGATTGTATTATAAATGTAATAAGTGCCATAGCTGCATAAAACTAAACAAGATTGTGAAGTATTGAAATTCTCTCTCTCTCTCTCTCTCTCTCTCTCTCTCTCTCTCTCTCTCTCTGTTCTTGCATGATCTATTCTTTTTATAATTTTATCAATTTTCTATCTTCAAAGAAATTTCAGTATAGAATGCTTCTCATCGAACCGTTTTGTAAATGGATATCTCATGATAATTGATCCGCTTTTTTCGAAAAGAACGAGGTTAAAGAGTTGTCAGTTTAACCTTGGGCAACTTTACCTAGTACTGCTTGTTGTGGCACCCACTTTACAAATTTGATGTTGGTTGCATGAATAGCCATGTTACTATTATGTTTCCATAGAACTCTTTGCTTAAGCGAACCTAGGGCATTGCACAATGCGGTCAAAGATTCAGCAGGTAGTTGGTCAGTTTGTAGATTTGAGCCCAGAGAGAAATAAATAGCACCATCTTGAGCATTGTCTAGAAATTCGTGAATATCCTGAAATATTAATAAAAATTGCATTTAATAAGATCTGAGAAGTGTGATAAGTATATGAGACATATAGCGATAAGTATTTTGGTTCAAATTTTATCTTTAATGACAAGCCGCATGCAATATATGTATAAAGAGATTTAAAAATATTTTACAATATTGCATACAGTATTGCTCAGAAGTTTAAGTAAATAACAAAATTTGAATAAAGAAAAAATTGTTTTTTTAGTTTATATTATTTATTAACTGAAATCAATGTTTTATGTACATTAAAAAAATGAAATATTTTAACTTTCAGAATTTATGTAATTTATGTAATGTAATTTATAAATAATTTATAAATAAACATTAACACGTTAATTAGGCTAGACTAAACATAGATTAAACATGCTAATAAATTTGACCTCTAGCACACTCAATTGTTTTTATAATTGCTTCTTCCACTTTTTTGTATATGTAGAAAAAAATACAGTATTAGCGATAGTTATTAGATACATAGCGATTAAAACTCGCATTCTGGTATCTTTGAAGATAATACCTATGAAAATTTAAAAAGCGTTATCATAAAATATATAATTTGCTCACAACTTTCAACACTCTTAAATATTTGCTTATTAGTGTCTCACTATGTTCTGAGTTCTAAATTTCCTTGTTTCTTTGCATAAAAATTTAATTAAAATAAAGTTAACACTTTTAAAGTTCAAATATAAAAAGGATGAACATTTAATAGATAAATGCATTCGACAAACGATTACTCTTTTTTTGCAAAAAGCAATATTTATTAAAATTTTTAATAAGCGGTACTTATTTATATAGAAATAATAGTGTGTGTACTTTTAACTTAATAATAGTGTGTGTATAATCAGTTCTTTAAAATATAAGTACAATATAACATATCTACGCAGTAGGGTTGATGATTATGAATAATAATTATTAAAGGTAAAATCTAACATGTGAAGCACAACTTCTTATTAATATATCACGTGCTTCTTTACAATTAAAATAATTGAATGCCATTTTGTCATATAAGCATTATTGTTTTTTAAGAGAGGACCCTGTTTTGCCTCACATCACTTGCTGACAGTTCGTTTGCGCAAAAATTATTGTCTACAGCTCAATTCTCTACATGCACTTTTGCATAAGTAAAAATTTCAGAAACGAAGTCACATTTAAATACCTGTATTATTGCCTACATATGTTTTTGTCTATGTATTATTATCTACATGTATTATTGTCTACATATATTATTGCTTACAACTAGATTGCCTACAAGCACTTTGCGCACAAATAATAATTTTAGGAACAAAGTCACATTTACTTACATGTATTACCCATATAGCATCAGAAGTTTTCAGAGCTATCTCAGAAATATTTTAATTGAAAAGTGAAACATTTCATAAAAATTGCGAAATATATCTGCAACATTTCTGAGACAACTTTAGAATAGTAAAATGTCCGCGATTCTTGCACATAAAACTAGTTGAAAGGTTGATGAAAAGTTACAAAAAAAATTTGCAATCTTTGAAAATTTGAAATATTACTAAAAAGATTCCAGTTATTTCTAGTATTACAATAATATTTAAGTATGTATTTAATTGATACTTAAATAATATTTAAATTTATTATGTCGACATAATTGTTTAAATATCATTTAAATTTCATTTTTAAAGAACTTAAAATTCATTAAGAGTTTTACAGATTACAAAATTTATTGAAGTAAATTTAAAGTATTTCTAGAAAAAAAAATTATTATATTATATTATATATCGCTTATATATTATATATCGCTATTTTGATTAATTAGTCATATTGTATGTTAAGCACATAATCACTAAAAAATCATATCTACAGTTTCCATACAATATCATTATTCATGTACAAATATTTTTCGCAATTAAGGATTTATACTTATTTTCAATTAAGGATTTATACTTATTTTCAAAATAATAACAAAATTATGAAAAAATTATAGATTATTCTAAAACATTTAAAAATAATATGACAAAGATGACAGTTTACTATCTGGATCATAAGTTATTAGTAAGGATCGGAGGAAAAATTCTGCAGTATTTCGTTAGCTCAAAATTATAGACAAAACATTCGTTGCGAAATTTTCAACTATCTGACATGAAAGCTTAAAATTTTTCTTAAAAGTTCGTTTTTAAATAATGTTTCTATGACTCTTTGTTATCAAGTTACATGCGGATTAAATAAAAGGATATTCTGATTTTGATTGCTCAGAACTTCGTTAAATTACCGTAATTAATAAAACAGATTCTTAAAATTGAAACTTTACTCTATCGAATGTGCAATGATAATTTTTTAAATGTAAAATATATATACAATAATTTGAGTTAAAAATGATATTATTGTCCTTATAATCATTGCGTAATGGTAAAAGAAAAGTAATGTCAATTTTTATCTCATATTTATATTTTTTTAAATTGTGTTCAAATGTATCACTCAAAACAACGTTTCAGCTTTCTGAAGAATCTGTTTTTTTTAATTACAATACAATGATTTTTAACGGAGTTATAAGCAATCAAAGTCAGAATGCTCCTTTTTATGCAAGTAACTCAGAACTAAAAGTTGTAAAAACATTTTTAAAATATAGGAAAAGCTTCAATCTTTTACGATAGATAGTTAAAAATTTGCTCAAATTTTTTTAGGCTACAGACCTACAAAGAGCAAAGAAAATTTTTCATTTTTTTCGTATAGTTTTCTATATATAAAAATTACAAAACTCATATAAATTCAAAAAATATAATAATCATTTGAAAGTAGAGAGATTTAAAATCCTTTTTTTAAATTTAAATTTTAATTATTTTTAAGATATTGTATATATAATTTTGAACTAAAAATACCGTAGAACTTTTCTTCCGATCTAATATTTTAATAAATAATAATA
>NW_017259567.1:59386-81254 GCF_001594045.1 Atta colombica | reverse complement strand
TAAAATTTTCATTTTTAAAAATAAAATAAAATAAATAAACTACAAAAATATATTATTAAGTGAAAATATAATTTTTCATACAACTTTCATATGTATGTAGTTTATTTGGAGTGTAAATATTAAACATACTTCCAAATTTGATTTTCTTTGCAGAGACTGTACGTCTAACATATCCTTAAAGTAGAACAAATCAATAATATCAAAATCATGATGGAATTAGACAAGATGTTGCGCATAAATAAGCAGCATGATCAATCAAAAATCGTCCCTAAATATGCTAGCACGACTCTCATAAAAAATAAATAAAAAAAATTATAAAGAAAAGTCACCGATTTTACTTTGTTTTTAGACAATATTTCTTAAACAAAAGATAAAAATAAAACTTTAAAAATATAAGTACAAATTAAAAAGTGTCTTCTATAAGATATAGTATAAGCAGTTTTTTGTAATACTGCAATTTTGCAATAATTAATTTTTTAAGATAAACAAAAAATGAGTGTCTGATAAAATAGAGATCCAAAACTGACAGTAGGCAGTAATAAAAAACAATCAGTATAAAGAATTCTTGTTAATAATACACGATTATGAAAGGGCATATAAGAGTTAGATTTTAAAATCTTTATAACGTAAAAATTAAATATATGAAATTATATGATAAATTTTACAACTTACAATAATATTTTCCGATGTAGAATAAATCAATATTATGACATTACACATGTTTCGGCCTTTGTATTGTCCCTCTTCAGATGTATAAAAATATATAAAAATTCGCAAAGATATTAACCATTTCCAAGAAAGAAACGTTTCTATGTACCATAAAACTTGTCAGTAATAATAAAATACCAACATGAGTCCATCAAAGGAAAAACTTCTCGTCAAAGGTTGAATGGCCGATTGATTGAGAGATTCTGGATGTTCTAGTGAAACCACGAATTTACAAATGACTTTTAGATGACAAGTATACATCACTCCGATAAGACTCATCGATCCGATAATACGTATTGAGTTGCATCTCTATAGTGTATGCTCGTCAATGATTTAATTCTCGTAATCAATATAATATAGCATGTAAAGACATAGTCAAAACTTGAGATAGTGAATGAATATAATAATAACTAGAAACTTCTATAAATGAATAAAAATATTTATAAAAATAAAATTTGTCAAAAAGTAAGTTTAACGCTGTATAGTTAACGATGTCCAAACAGCACTGACTAAGAGAATAATCGTTATACTGTTGGCTTGATGGAATGTATGATTTGTGTAAGCCTTCTGTATTTCCAATTATAAACAAAGTTTGACTTTGTGTCACCAAGCCAATAGTATATAACGATTATTCTCTTAATTAGTACTATGTTGGACGTCGTGATCTTATCGGAGTGACATGTATACTTGCTTGTCATTTAAAAGTCATTTGTAAATAAATTCGTAGTTTCACCAGAACATTCAGAATCTCTTAATCAATTAGTCGTTTTGACGAGCAGTTTCTGTTCCTCTGATGGACTCACGTTGATATTTTATTATTACTCAAGTTTTACACAGGAACATTTCTTTCTTGAAATGGTTAACTTTGCGAACTTTTATATTTTTGTACATTTGAAGAGGGGAGAATACAAAGGCTGAAACACGTATAATGTCGTAATATTGATTTATTCTACATCGGAAAATATTATTATACAATAAGTTATAAAGTTTATATAATTTTATATATTTAATTTTTACATTATGAAGATTTTAATATCTAACTCTTATATATTCCTTTCATAATATCATTATCGTGTAGGCAGTAATGCTACGTATTCCTATTCTTTTACAGGAATTATCTGTATAAAACATCTACAAGTGAATGTATATAAAATATTCCAGAATCTTTTCAGTTATAAAACATTTTTATTGAATTATATATGTATTGTATATTTACTTTATGTTATACTTAAGCAAGATATGTATTTAAACAAATATGTAACGCGATAATTTTTCAAGAGTTTTTCCATATACACGATTGTCAGCTCCAATAGAGCTATTTGATACTATAAAGCAACATTATAAAGGTTAAATTAGCTCATGATCTGTTTTACAGACAGGTATAGCAGTTTACGCTGCACCCCAATTTTAATTTTAAAATCGTATTATGAAGAAACTAAAAAAAAAAATAATATAAATAAAACTGATTTGGAAAATTGCAAGCATTTAAAATGACGTAATATTATCAATAATACAGTCACTATTACTTAACTACGCAATTTGCGAAAGAAAATGTAAGAATTTTATTTTCACATTCGTAGAATTTGTTTTTAGCTGATTTGATATAGAAATAAGTCACAAATACACGAATTACAAGTTTTTACTTCTTTAATTAACTAAACAGATCATGATTTTACTAATATTAATAAAATGCAATAATTAGTTTCTGAGAAATAAGGGAGTATAACTCTAAAATACCTATGTCAGTATTAGCGACTTTCCTCTATATATAAGAACTATTATAAACTAAACGAAAAACTAAATAAAAACTAAATAAAAACTAAATAATAATATATAAAAACTCGAAAACATAAAATCGAATTATCATTACATTCATAATAGTTGCAAATAAGGATGCCATATTTTGCTATTGCGCATTTTCGGGAATACCTAGTCTAATTCCATGATCAAAATGACATCAAAATTAAATTGAATCGTGATTAACAAAAAAAGATTTAAACATTTTGGATTTTAACATCAGGATGATTTTTTGTTCTGTTTAAATGTTTTTCAATTTATTGCATATGATAGATTTTGAAAAAACTTCTGTTAAAATATTTCATATGACATATTGCAGATTCCTTTCAGAACTGTTACACATGAGATGTGAAAGATTGAAACAATTCTGAAAATTTTCTGCAATCGGTACTGTATGGATATTTTCTACTCGATTGCCTACATATACTATTCTCTGCTTTAAGAATAAAAATTATATTTCAAAACACAGTTCAAAATTTTTTGCTTTAAAATAGAAATTCTCTGCTTTTAAAATATTTAAAAATTATTTTTTTACATAATTTAACTTTAATTTTTAATTTGTGCGCAAAAGTATTTGCAGGCAATCGATCTGTAGGCAATAATACATGTAGACAAATGTAATTTCTCTGAAATTATTATTTATGAGCAAAAGCACTTGTAAGCAATCTAGCTGTAAACAATAATTCATGTAGACAATAATACATGCAGATAAATGAGATTTCGTTTCTGAAATTTTTATTTGTGCGCAAAAGTATATATGTATCCTTAGAAAAAGGAGTCACATTTATGTCACAATAATCAGTAAAAAAATATGATGTCTCACTGTGAGGTTGTCAAAATAACATGTTACAAAGACATTCGCACTTCACTAGGACATTGCTATGATATCACATTTGTGATAAAGCATCGCATGTTACTATGACATAATCATGAACGTTGTAATATAACTATGACGATTTTTACTATAGAAATAGGCAATCGAGCTATAAGCGATAATTTTTGTGCGCAAACGAACTGTCGGCAGAAATAATGTAGGCAAACTATGTTGTACAATAAATTTGTAGGCAAGAGAAACTATCTCGTTTTATAAAATACATTTACTCATTATGTAATCATACTTTCAAAACTGCATTAGCAATTGTTACAATAGGATGCAAGTGGAACCGATTGTGCGACTGACATTACTGATAATGTAGCTTCCTTTGTTAATTGCAAAACCTGCGCTAACTTTTATGGCAGACATAGCAATGGTAGTTTCATAATGCGCAATGTGTAGCCAAAGGCTTTGTTCTATTAATTATAATTATTCACGGATTTCGATACTTCTGTATGTGTATAAAGACAATATTATAAAGACATACATTGCTGCGATTCATATTCCGTTCTCGAATCGTTTGGCAGTACGTGGCACTTATCTTTAAGCAGCCTTTATAGTAGTGAACCGATACATTTATTTTTTTTTAATTCATTTTTTGTGAATACCTAAATTGGCATATACAAAATACCTAAATGGCAGAAAAAAACATTTAATAATTTTTATTTTTATCGAAATGCAATTATTTTTTTTGAATTTATTAATCAAGTCAATTTTCAATTTCTTTTTTTTTCTCTTAACATAGATTTAAAATTAATAATTAATTAGTATAATAATTAAAAAGTTTTAACAAAACATCTAATAATAAATTAATATAAAGGCTATGTGAGTCAGCGCATAATTATAATTTGCGCACTGTTAACCGCACTGTTAACTCACACAGCCTTTATACTAATTTATTGTATAATTTAAATTTAAGAAGTCGAACATTAATATTTTAATTGTTAAAATATTTAATTTTTAATTAAAACCAATAAACGTTAGTTTAATTTTAAGTTAAAAAGGAGAAATGCACTTTCAATGATTAAATTGTTAATTCACAATTTAATACATCAACAATATTAAATAATTATTATAAAAGAATATTTTCGATAGCACACTTCTAGATTGACAAGAGTCTCAAACAGCTATTGTAATATTATATAGAGCGATTCCTCGGTTATTTTTTCTACGTGAAGGATCTTCAAGGAAATACTCTTTCAATAATATTTTTCTTGTCATCCCTTAGGAGACTTAGAATGGTTCGCGGTAAATAGCAATGACATTTACTTTTACATCGCTACGCTGAGTTGTTGGTAAACTTCTACTAACTGACTATTATTGGTTACCTGTGAGAATGGTATTTTCCCGAGAGAAATCATTCTCATACGACATACAATTTCGCCTTTCTGAGATGTACTTAGAACTACGAGAAGCAAAGGTTTAATCGACATAAAAATATCAATTCTAGATGCTATTCAAGGAGGAAAAATATCGTGTGTTTAACCCGTTAAATTGTTTAATTTCATTTTATAATTTAAATGTCTTTTACTGTAAATATATGATTAAAAGCAGTGACGTAGCAAAGGATAGTAGCGCCCGGGGCTCTTTGTTCTCCCATCCATGCCTTTTTCAATTAAACTATTATTTACTAGCATATTACTATACTATTTATTATTATTTAGTGGCAATCACTAATAGATTAATTAACAAATAATCTATTAAATTATCAAATCTCAATCTGAAGGCTTCAAACAATAAATCATAGGAAGGTAGAAAACTAAGCAGGAATCCCAGTTTCCATGAAAAAAAACTTTTGATAAGTAATAGATATTTTATTGAATAACGGATATCTTCTCAATATAATATTTAATTATATAAAAAAAAATTGTACATAAAATTAAACATTAAACTTAATAACAACGAAATTAGTACAAATAAAAATTCACGATCTGCAATTAAGTCTTTAATAACTTTTTTTACTGTGTCCTGTGTTCCATCAATATCAAAAAAATTCAAAAGATTTTTCAAAAATAACAAAATTGTTAGCTTGGCCTACGTGGGATTACATAAATTAAGTTCTTTCATTAGAGTTCAAAACAACAAATTACATTCTTTTTTATATTCTAACGTAGTTATATAGAATA
Source organism: Atta colombica (assembly GCF_001594045.1). NCBI lineage: Eukaryota > Metazoa > Arthropoda > Insecta > Hymenoptera > Formicidae > Atta > Atta colombica. The sequence goes on along the minus strand of NW_017259567.1, from coordinate 75,749 downwards.
TAAATTAATAATTAATTGTTCGGATTGTAACACTTCTTACGTAGACCAAACGAAAAGGTTATTGAAAACTAGAGTTTCAGAACATCGTAATCATATCAATAGATATACTAATCAATACTCGGTTATTACTGAACAAAGATTGGAATATAATCACGAATTTGATTAGAACAATATAAAGATTTTAGATAAAGAAAAGAATTACAATAAGTGATTAATCTCTGAATCTATTTACATTAAGAAACAAAAGAATGGTCTAAATTTACAAGAGGAAATGTTGGATTCTTTGTACCATGATTTATTTTAAAGAATTGATTTTTCAAAGTTTTATAATTAATACTTTATTATTATAACTTGCTTGACTTTCTGTTTTTATTTATTTATTTTATTATTTTTCCTCACTTTGTAACGGCAATTTTGTTTTGACTTGTCATACACTCCTGAAATGTCTTACTGTTATACACGTTCTAAATTATCTGATCATTGTCAATATGTAATGTAAGTTTATCCAGTTCTTTAATAACGATTTCTTGTATTAGTATTTCAAGTTTTTTATTATATTTTATGTTATTGTATATTGCAGATAATGTAATTGTTTAAGTATTCAATTAAATACGACAGACAACTTTTATATTTTATCTATTGACGAAATAGTAAGCGATCATTACATGTTATAATTTTCACAATTAAATTTTTCAAATCTACATTGAAGATGATCCAATAATAATAACGGTCGAAACATCTGTAATTTTTATTTCATTTCTGAATATATTCTTACACATCAACAACTTATGCTGGCTCACATTTGGCTTTCTATTTTCCTACTATCAAATTATATTGTATAAAGGGGTACTATCAAATTATATTATATAAAGGGGAAAGTAAGATAAATCGGATCTGTTTTGCAATTTTTGTTCTTTATAAAACGTAAAGTTCGACCATAAAACCGAAGATGCTATTAGAAAGATCATTTAATTCCCTTCATTTTCGCTTCAGACCATTTTGATGTATCTCTCCTATCTGTATTGAACTATAATGAAAAATGTAAAATCGCTTTTTCCAGTCCGATTTGAAACTTGTTCCAACTAAACTAGAATAAACTAGAATAAATAAACTAGAATAAATAAACTAGAATAAATTAAAATGATACTATTAACTGAAAAAATTTTTAATTTAAATCTTCTGGACTTAGATTCTTGCAAATTCTTTGATAACATCTCCAGCAGTACAAAAATTGCAGCAACATTATATGTAATTGCAAAATTGTAGCAACATTATATTGTAACAATGTTGCAGTAATATTGCCATTGTTTGGTACCATTGAGGATCTGTGAACTCTATATCTTTTGTTATATCTATTTCAATGAAAGGCAATGCAAATTCATTTACACTCGTCAATGAAATTATCATTATAAATTTATATCAAAGTTTTGCGTAACTTCAAGTAAGCATAACTCTGTGAAAAATGGTTGCATTTAAGAGTTTTTTTTATTTTTAAGTCTGTACGTAAAGTCTGTACTTTACGAAGCTTTAAAGAATTTTGAATCTATCCTTATTCCTATCTGGCGTCTTCAAAAATAAGGATATGTCTTAAGAAATTTTTGTAATTTGACGCACTTTATAGGGTGGACTAAATTTTTTTCGCAAATTTCATGATAACTGTCGTAATATATGGAATTTTCTCTTATTTAAAAAAAATAAGCTTTGTTGATTTTTTTAGAAGATACAGTGTATCAAATTTACCTATGCATTTTGCTCAATTATTATCAGCATTAGCATTACCCAATGCACACCACGGGCAGGTTGCTGATCGAATTTTGCGCATCGTGTGTCAGTGTTTTTCTGTGTGTGTGTGTGTGTGTGTGTGTGTGTGTGTGTGTGTGTGTGTGGTGTGCGTGCGTGTGCGTGTGCGTGCGTGCGTGCGTGCGTGTGCGCGCGCGCGCGCGTGTGTGTGTGTGTGTGTGTGTGTGTGTGTGTATGTGGAGGGGGAAAAGAGATAGAGACATGTGGGGATATATTTGCTCTTTAAAATTGTGTATATGCATGTACGCATGCATGCTCGATCCAGCAATCTCCTCGTGAGGCACATCGGGCAATGCTAATGCTGGCGATATTTTATAATTGAATAAAATACATAAGTAATTTTAAAATACATAGGTAATTTTGATACTGTATCTCCTTGAAAAAAAATCGTACAAAGCTTAATTTTTTTTTAATTTGTAAGAGAGAAATCCATACTTCATGGTTATCATGAAGTACAAAAACATTTACGATAAATTTATTCCATGGAGTGCATCAAACTACGAAAATTTCTTAAAACAAAACATGATAATCCTTATTTTTTAAAAGGCCAGGTAAGAATAAAGATTGATTCAAAATCCATTGAAAGCTTCGTATAAACATTGAAAATGAAAAAAACTTTTAAATACATCCATTTTTTACAGAGATACGCTTACATGAAGTTATGCAAAATTTTGATATATATGTTGCAATAATTTTGTTGACGAGTGTAATTGCATCTGACTCATTGTTAAACAAAAGTAGATTTCAATAAGATTTAACATTAAAAAACTTCGTTCACAAGTAGCAACACTCACGCTTATGATCATAAAAATTCAGATTACTGTTAAATTTGATACTATTTCTGTGAAATCCCATCGAATTATACATGCAAGAAATGCTTCTGCTGATAATGTTGATCACTCATCTACTGATTGACGCCCTTGTGTCTAAAACGGCGCCCTTGCGACTAAGACAGCGCCTAAGGCAGATCGCTCCTCACACCCCCCTCCCTTATTATGCTACTGATTAAAAGAAACCTGAAGCAAATGGAAATGATTTAGATAATAATAATGAAGATAACTAAATATGAGGAGCAGTCTTTCAAAATGCATTTTATCCAAAATTTCATTTTTTTAGTTACAGAAATGTTCAGTGTGTGGTTGAAAGACTCATATTACAAGCTGGTACTCTGAGATGTTCAGAAAGCATTTTTTTATTGTTAATTTATATGCTGAATGAACGTAAATATTTCGAAGTGACGTTTTTTAACTAGAGACACAAACAAAATGCATTTATTTAACATTTTTAGCAATTGTTTAGCAATTTTGTTTAATATTTCACATACTACTGATTGACATATTATTATTTTCTGTAAAATAGTTTTCTGTACATAGTTTTCTTGTGTGCGTAATTTTTTTCTTTCTTGTTTTCTGAAAATTACAAATTTTCGACAAAACGTATTTTGAAAATCTGCTCCTCATCTTATTTATATAATTATGCATTTTATACTCGTAATTTCCTTATTTTAAATTTATTATTTTTTCAATATTAAATGATTGCAAAATCCTTTCCTATAAATTAATAAACGGTTAAAAAGAAAAAGGAAATTGAGGTATTAATGAAAATAACGAAGCTGTTATGAAAGATAACTGTCAATATATCTCATGCCTACAATTATACAATTAATAACATTCTTAATTCAAATTTATATTACCTTCGTACTAAATAATTATATAATATAATACAAATATTAATAATATAATACAAAATCTATTTTCTGATGCTAACTGAATATTAAAACTATCTTACGCAATATATTATCAATGTTTTCTTTTTTTTAAATATAATTATAATTACTCACTTTAGGCAAAGAACCAGGATTTTCCAAAATATGCAAACTGTGAACTTCGATCATATGTGGTAGTAATGGCTTCGGATAACCAAACACGTGATTGTTGCCCAGAATCACTAAACTGAAATTTTTATCGATGTCGTAAACAGATGTACCAGGAATCCGTTTGTTAGCCATGTGTTGAGCTTTTGGTAGATGCCAGTATCGATAATATAATCTTGTATAAGTTGTATAAAGGATATTCATTATCCGCTCATTGATTGTCATTCTATTCGTGAATGGATACGTCATGTCTGGATTAAAGTTAGGATCGTCTGGATTTCCTGCCAATCATAAGTTATGTAATAACAGCTTTTAAATAAAACAAATGTTTCAAAAACTAGCTGCTATAAAATATAGCGGTATATTCAATTGTGTAATGTAAAAGTTTGAAATACGTAGCTTCAAGTTACTTATAAGTTATATATATATTTTTCGAAGTTATTTATAAGTTATATCGTTTCTATTTTAAAAAATATAATAACATAACTGAAAAGATGCAATTTTCAAGTTAGATATCATAAATGAATTAAATATTATCTTATCAATCATCAAAAGTAAAATAATATAACTTCATTCAAAAGAAATCGTTACAAATCAAAAAGATTTAATCTTGCTAGCTTGTTTGAATTTTTAGGCCCAATATTGTGATATTATAGAATGAACGTAATTTATTTTAATACCTTTGAGACTTTCACAGGTCTTTTCTTCAGAGGCAAAGGAAAAAATTTTTCCTTTGAAAGGTCACGTATCGTGATCCATTGCTAATAGCAACGTTTCATGAATGTTGTTTTTTACTTCATCAGAATAAGGAAATATCAGTGTTCCTCATCCTGATGAAATGAACGGCAAAGGTTCACGAAATGTTAGTATTAGCAATAGATCATAATATGGCGATAATTCGTAAATCCTTTAGCACCCCTGATATAATTTATTATTTTTTTTTTAGTAATATTTAAAAACATTTTCAGTAGTATTTGTACACTTCATTTGTTAATGTAAGATCCTTTTATTGTGATCTTTTTTTATTTTTATAGCTTTTTAACTTATTACTGATCCGAATGATATAATTTTAGTAGATAAGCAAGATTAAGGGTTATAAAATGAAAATGATATAAAATTACGTTTGTCATATTAAGAATTTTTTCGCCGATATTACATTTAATTAAATAATAATTTTCTGTCCAATTAAAAAATAGTTTTCTTCCTTTTCTGAGAAATTTAATTTTTTTAGTTGTATCACTTTTGGAATAAGGGAATGATATACTACAAGCAGGAATATTTTAATACGCGATGCGCTCTTTAAAGATTTAGAACTACTCCTTTTTTTTTATTTCTGTTCTGGATGAGTAGAGAAACGCATTATTATATTGTAAATTTTTTCGCAAGTCAAGAGAAAGAAGTGTATTACAGTCAGATATCTATTTCTTTGTAAACTCAATATATAGTGATTGTGTCAGATCAATGTGGAACGTTACTACTTCGAAATGCCTTCGCAAAACTCGCCTGGCTTTAATTGAAATATTTCAGTAGCAACCATGGCAATTCATTTCATGGTCTATTACGTTCATCCGGAAGAGTACTTTCGGGTATCTTCAATTACGTCGAGGTAAAAGAATCGAATGGCGGCGAGCTGGCGCGTCATCCTTCGCCACCTTTTCTCCGACATTCTTCGGGTCAGACGGTACAAGTTAAAGCACTACCTAGTAATCTATCCTTTTCCACGAGAAGACCCGGTCTTCGATTGCTCGCACTTTCTGTTTTAACGACAATTTACGTCAATTTCCGCGCACAGTAACGACGTTCGTTGACGATGCCAACCTAGGTAGGTGCAAACCCAGTAGAGACATTGCGGAATGACTGTCCGACTAGATTCGCACTCCCAGTTGTTATTTGTGCTGGGAAATGACTTTCGTAAACAATAAATTGTTAGGCCGACGAAAAGTTATCACGAAAGTTGTTCGACATGCATAATATACTCACCTATGGAATCCATTACGTAGGGCAAGTTGCCTACGCTCAAAAATCCAATCAGCACGGGGAAGTTGTAGTGCTTTACAAGGGCATAATAACATTGATACCATAATTGTTCTATAATGATTGCGTCGAATGTCTTGTTGCTTCTATAACAAATAAATTCGAATTGGATTTGTTTTTGAATATTATTCGTAAAGCTATATTAAAATTGTCATTTTCGTCTTCGTATTTACAAACAATATAGATGAGACGATATAAATGTGTTGTTAATTTATTGTAGAATCTCGTATTATCCACGGCTATTACATTTCGATTTATTCAATATTTGAGAATAGATGAATATTTTATACTTAAACTTTATTTATACTCAATAAAATCGGTTTTGCTAAAATATCTAAAAATTTAATTAGATACACATAGAATCTAAAAATAATTTTTAGAGAATGACTACCTGTGTACGATTCATTTTTCACACTTTATATGAGAGAATTAAGAATTTGATTAACTTATAATCAAAGAGTTAATGATGTTACAGATATTAAAAAAAAATTCTATGATATACAGTACCATACATAGAATTTCTGAAAGAGTTAGAAATATTATTACAAAAATTCAATTTCTAAACTCTTATCTTTCAGTCTAAATTAATTGTGTGGAATTATTAAGGTACATAAAGATTCTTTTTTTCTAATTTCTCAAAAGAATATCATTTACAAAATATCATACAATCCCCTGCAGCAAACATTGCAATAACACTGCTATAATATTGCAGCAACATTGCAGAGAGCAATATTGCTGCAAATTCTGTGCTGTATAGGAATATTTGCGATATTTTACATAGGACAAATCAATAGACAATTAAAAAAAATTTTCGCCCAAACAGCATCAGAAGTTTTCAGAAATATCTCAGAAATATTTCAACTGAAAAAGGAAACATTTCATAAAAGTTGCGAAATATATTTGCAACATTTCTAAGACAGCTCTAGTATAGCAAAATGTCCGCAATTCTTGCACAAGAAACTTTGTTGAAAGGCTGTTAAAATATTACAGAAAGAATTTGCAATCTTCTTGAAATATTACCAAAAAGTTACGGAAATAGCTGAAACCTTTTCGAAATATTACTGATCGTAATCCTCTTAATCTGAAGTACTTAAATAAGTTTATTAAGAGTCTTATAATTTATTTAGACATTATAAAATTTATATATTGGAATAAACTTAAAATATATTTCCCAAAAATGGTATTTAAATTTATTATATTCAAAGAGTTGCTAGTAATTAAAACATTACACTAAATATTATTAGTAGAAAATAGCAAATTTTTATATATAATATATTTTATACATGATTTTATTTAGTATTTGTAATCTTATTAATATAATACAATAAATATAAATATGAAATATAGTTAACAAAAATAATACATAATATAATTTTTATTAGTATAACATTATTTCCTATACTTACTTTATTTATAAAAGTTTACTTTATTTTATATTCAATTATACTTATTATATATTGTTGAATATAGAAAAAAGTTTACTTTAAGTGAATTACTTTTTTGTTTTATCACAATATATACATAGCCACTTTTACTTAAAATATTGAGAAACATTGCATTAATAGAATATAGAAAAAATACAAAACTTTATATAAAGAACGAAAATTAATATTAAACAAACATAAATTACTCTTTGTAGTCAAATAATGAATATAATATAAGTAGATAATGAATATAATATAATATATAATCTTTCATTCAAACCACACTTGCAATAGCCTTGCAAGCTACTTTAAAATTATGTCGATCATAACAATCATAACAATCATAACAAATTAACCGATCATCACGTTCATAACAATAAAAACGATTTAACTTAATCCTTAATCGAGAACTTATTACAATACATAATCGAGCAATTCAGGTCTCGAAAGCCTCTATTACTTTTCGGACAAATTGTGAAATAGCAAATTTTAATTTCGAAAAATCCAAAAATTAAAGAAAAAATTTGATTTATTCAAAACTGGAAAAATTGATTTTCGTCATTTAATCAACTAAAAGTAAGATAACAATAATAAAACTTGGTAAAGTTTGTTAAAAAATTTAACGTATATACATACACAAAATATGAAAACACAAAAAATATCGCAAAAAATGCTTTGCGAGTTTCTCTTATCCGGTTAAAGATTAATTACAATTAAATGAAAACTAAAAACATATGCCTTCTTGATGTATATCACTTTATAATTGTCAATATAAATACATAAATAAAATCAAATCCTTCATAAAAAAAATCAAACATTTCGATCTTTATTACAGTTTTCTTTAGTGAAAATAAAATATAAAATACAATTACAACGTTAAAATCTTTAGTTACAATTATTTATTAACTTGAGGATCGAGAATCGAATTTTAATACGTATTTTAAGTTTAAATTAGTACAGTGAGAAGCGGATCAAAGATTAAAATTCGAAATTACAATAATTAGCTAAGAGTTAAGTTAATTTACAAATATCATATAAACATAAATTATTAACTAACAAACGTTTCAACTTAGCACGAGATTATTATCAATGTTGATAACATATTTGTGAAATTGTAAATGCATAATATAAAATCTATATGAATCATGAAAAATAAAAACTCTAATAGAACATGGTAATATACAATAGTTTTACCAAATTACCGCATTGTCATAGATTCATGTGTTCTGAAACCTGGATGTCGAATTGTCTGTCTGTAATCTATTTATGTATAGGAATAAAGAACGATCTGTCATTGAATATAAAACAGTAAAATTGATTTTCTTATTAACCATCATCGTTCTCAATGAGTTAATGTGTATCTGTTAATTTGAAGTTAGAATTATCAATCTGATATCTCCATAAATCTATGATAATACGTAATTATAGATTTTATATTATGCGTTTATGGTTTCACAAATTCAAATGTGTTATCAACATTGATGATCTCGTGCTAGATCAAAACATTTGTTAGTTAATAATTTATGTAGTTATATGATATTTATAAATTACTTAGCTTGTAGTTCTTTATTGTAAGTAAAGTGTAATTTTGAACTTTAAATTAATTATAAATTGTATAAAAAATTCCTAATAAATATAGAAACATTTATAATAATAGTATATCAAGATTGTACTACAGGAAATATACTTTCTAGATGTCAATGAACTGCACATAATATAGCCTCAAATCGACGCACAAACTACATAGTTAAAGTTAGATGACAAGATTAATTTAAATTTAAATAAAAAAGAGGAATTTATACATTGTTTCGGAACAATTAAATAATTGTAACTAACATTGTAATTTTATTTTCTATGGTTTTAACATTGTAATTATATTTTCTATGGATAAAGTAATAACCTATAGTTGCGGATGCTATTTTCCAACTGCAAGTCGATATCTGCAAATTAATTTCATTTTAGGATTAGGAAATAAAAAATATATTTTTCTCTGAAAATTATATAAATTTCCATTAGCAGTGAATTTGTATTTTTGAAGCAGATAATTTTTGTTTTTAAAGCAGTAAATTTGTATTTTTAAAGTAGTGAATTTGTGTTTTAAAGCAGTGAATTCGGCTATAAAGTATCAGAATGTAACGGCAGCGCATGCTCGCATCGTAGTATTTCACGGCTGACAGATTTCCTAACTTCAATAATTGTCAATAATTGTTTAATGCTCAATATCTAGTTCGCAAAATAACACTATTTTCTGCCAGATTCTTTCGTTTCATGCAAACATGCCTTGAATAGAAGTCTAATTTCATTGATTTTTGAGGTGCAAAGGAATAAACTGAATAATTGCTCGAGATTTTTAAGTTTAGGTTAAATGTAGCAAAGTATAAACATATATATATATATATATATATATATATTTGTAAATTGTAATTCTGTAGTTCCAATAAATTATATTTACCGTAATTATTCAGTTTAGTTACCGCACCTTAAAAATCAGTAAAATTAGGTCTATTCGATGCGTTTTTGTATGAAAGAATCTAGCAGAAAAAAGTGTTGCTCTGCCTTGCTGATGAACTACTTAGGAAATCTATCATAAAAGTAAAATAAGGTTTATAATTGTACTGTTCTACATAGATTTCAACTTTCCACGTGGCGATTTTCATTCCCCCTCCCCTTGCAAAGGAGTGCACGACTTCTATAATTGTACTGTTGTTGAGGTTAAAAAATCTGTCATGTAGACAGTGGAGTGTATAGTGGTTATTGGTTCGGGGCGGCTATACCAATATGGCGCCACCTAACATAACCAAATTATTAGAATTAATCCGATATCCTCCTCAACAAAATTAAAAAATATTTAAAACGATTAATGTCTTTATTAAGCTATAAATTAAGTTTCTCGGCCGATTTAATCCTTCTTTTAGATTTAATTTATTACGCTTTTAGGTTTAATTTATAACGCTAATCTCAGCCTTTTTTCTTCCTGAGCTACATCTCGCTTATCTTTATTTCCACATTCTTTAACAATTTCTAACTCTTTCAATTTTTTTCCTTTGTTTTCTTCTTTCATTTGCTTCAAATAAGCCTCTTCTTCACTATAAAATTTTCCTACCTTAACAATTTGTTCTGTATCTTTTCCATATTAACCCTTTCTCATCCAACGTTTTACATAAATACATTCTAACGGCCAACTTATTCTTAATAATCGCCTTACACCATATTGGCTTCGCTGGACACTTATAATATTTCACATATACTAAGTCTCTTAGCTCAAACTCAATTTCTCTATTTCCTTAAAAATATTGCATTTGCTTTTCTCTAGCCATCCTTTGCCTTAGTCTTTATTTACTTATCTGTAATTACAATATCGTCTATGAATTAATTACATTTTTTATCTTATAAGATCTTTTCCATAATTCTTTGAAAAATTGAACAAGCTGGTTTGATTCCAAAAGGTAAAACTTTTTGAGAAAATAAATTCTCTTATGACTTCAAGCCAGTAGTTTATTAGTTTCTTCCGAAACTTCCAACTGATTATATGCTGCTGTAAGATCCAATTTGAAGTAAAAAATTCTCCACCGCTGCGGCTTAAAGCCGCAAATAACTCCTCAATTCTTGGTAAAGGATTTAACAAGATTATTGACTGTTACTTATTGACTGTTACTTTATAATCCGCACAAATTCTTAAACTATTATATATATCTTTTTTAATGATTGGCACTAATGGCGTACTCCATTACCAAGTTATCCATTAATTCAATTATTCCTTTTTTTCTAGTTCTTTCACCTACTCTCTCTTTGAATGCTAAAAGTATTGGCCTTGACTTGACAAAAATCGAATTTGCCTCTAGCGCTAACTTAAGATCTATCTTTTCAAATTTATATTTATTTAGCTCATCCTTGGATAGATCCTTATATTCTTGCAATAATCCATCCAGATTAAAAACTTCTCCTTTAAAAAATACAAAGATGCTATCTCAATATTTAAAAGTTTCATTAGATGTCTCTGTCCATTAATATCCTACTTCTTTTTTTTATTACAATCAAATAGATTGCATTGATGGTCGTTTCTTTATAATTCTAACTCGTTTCTAATTCTAACAAAAATTTGTCCTTCCAAAATTAAAATACTTCCGCAATACATTCTTAATCTTATTTTTGAGCTCTCTAATTTGCACTGACCAAATTTTTCTCTGGAAATTTTCCCTGGTATTACTGATTTACCCGCACTTGTATCTAATTCCATACTAATGGATTGACCTTCGATATCAACATTAATCATTAGAGGTTTCTCGCTGTTAACTACATTGCATAAATTATACATATCCACAATCTCCGTACCACCGTTTTTTGATTCTAAATAATTTGTATCAGATACTGCACTCTTACTACTTTTACAAATGCTTACTGCTTTAACTTTAACTTTTACTTTTACTTTAACTTTAACTTTAACTTTTACTTTATTACAAATTTTATACTTATATGTCTTGTACTTGCGCTTTGCGAAAATGTGCTTGGTGCCTCCGCAATGCATACACTTCGACTTCTTTAGGGATTTTTGATACGACTTTCTTCTTTTTCTGCCCCGTTCCTTTCCGATAAATTATCTTGACTTTTCCTTGTCTAACGCTGTGGATGTCAATCGTACTTGTCTTGGATGATGTTGCCAGAGCTGCTTCTTTCTTTCTAGCCATTTCCAAAATAGACTGAAGCGTTGTCGTATGACTCTCTTCGCAAACTCTATCCAAAATTGACCCTTTTCTTAATCCGGTTAACCTATCCGGGAATCTGTTTTTAATGTTGTCGTCCAGTTATATATCAAATTTGCTTACCTTGCTCTTGATTCGGGCAAATCATTCATTAACTGATTCTTTTTCTGCTTGCTTCAAATCATAGAATTCGATTCTCTCCTTAAAAACTGAGACTTTAGGCGCAAAGACACTTTGCTTCTTCAAGATCTCACATAATTCTTCATAAGACCTGGATTCTGGTAACACAGAGGGCTTTTAAGATTTTATATGCTTCCTGTTCTACCAGGATTATTAATATTATTACTTTATGCTCCTGCAATACCTGAGTGGCCACAAAGTACTGCTCACAAAGACAGTCCTAGTAAAGATTCTAATTCCAATCCTCGCCTATGCGAAATTCCACTAATGTCCCAATTGTAGAATAAAATGTGATGCTTGGCATTGCTTGCTCTCTGCATTCCTTTCCTTGCATCGACTGACTTTATCGCGCCAGTTGAATTTCACCTTTTTATTGTTGCAACTGCTTCTGCCACTCGATTAACTGCAACTGTTCTTGCTGCAACTGAGTTTTAAATTGCTTCTGTTCTTTTCTTCTACGATGGAGTATTTGCTATTGCTCAATCATTTGTTCTTGAGCCTTCTGCAATTGCTGCTTTTCTTTATCAAAATCGTTCGGCACCTCTAACCTCTTAACTACGGCCGCCTTGATCATTATGAAATTGCAACAGGCTTGTAACTTTAATCCTTGTCACCAATATGAGATGATCCGATGGAATTTAAGATCATAATGTGTAATTTCCGATGGAAATATAAAGATCATAAATTAACATGAATATATTAGGTGTGGGAAAAAGTTCGTGGCGTTTTTCCCGTTAGATGTAACGGGAACACCTATATGTATATAGATGTACAAGCTTAAATTTTTTTCGCTGTTTTTTAGTCAGAAAAACACATTTTTTTTCCTATGAAGCAAAAACAAATTTATTCAAAGTACTTGCCCTCGCTAACTATACATTTTTCCCATCTTTCGGGCAATTTGTGTATACCATCCCAAAAAAATTCCTCATTTTTTGAGGCAAACCACTCATCAAGCCATTTTCGGACATCTTCGTAAGAATCGAAGTGTCGCTTAGCATGGCCCATCGACGAAAACAGATAGTCAGAAGGTGCCAGGTCTAGTGAGTAAGCGGGATAGCACTTCCCAGTTGAGTGTTTCCAAGTAGTTTTGGACCATTGTTGATGTGTGCGATGGTGCGTTGTCGTGGAGGAAAATCAGCTTGTCATGTCTTTTCCAATAATGCGGCCTTTTTTCACGCAGAGCACGGTGCAATTTGATCAGTTGTTAGTGATAGCGGTGAGCATTAACAATTTCACCAGGTTTTAACAGCTCATAGTTGATGATGCCCTCCTGATCCCACCAAATACACAGCATCGTCTTCCGTCCGAAGCGATTTGGTCTTGAGGAAGATGTTGATGGTTGGGCAGAATCAACCCAAGATTTCTTGCGTTTAAGATTCTGAAAATATATCCACTTTTCATCGCCTGTCACAATCCGATGTAGGAACGACTTTCTTTTTTGTCTGGCAAGCAGAATTTGGCATGTATTTTGGCGTCGCTCCATCTGCCTATCGTTCAATTCTTGCGGCATCCATTTTCCGATCTTTTGAACCTTTCCCATGTAGCCGCATGGAAATGGCTGCTTGAGAAACACCCAATTGCTCGGCAAGCATTTTTTGCGATTGGGTATCGTCCTCGTCCAAAAGAGCTTGCAATTGACAGTCCTCAATCATCCTGGGCCGATTTTCACGCTTCTTATCATTCAGATCAAAATTGTCGTCATTGAATCGGCGAAACTAATCTCTGCACGTTGTTTCCGATAAAGCATTGTCACCATAGGCCTCCACAAGCATTCGATGCGATTCGGCAGCCGATTTCTTCAAATTGAAACAGAAAAGCAAAACTTTCCGCATATGCTTTTTTTTAGCAAAAAACTAGACATGATTAAAGAAAAAATGTATGTTGTTGTATGAAATTGCTGATGATGTGCATTGGTTAATGTTGACAGATATCAAACACATAAAGTGTGTTGTGTGCTTAAGGTAGCTTTGTACGCTCACTAATGCCACCTATGAGCAAACAGCGGATTTAAGCCTATATTTATTAATTATAACGTAGCAATACAAAAGCGAATGAAGGAATACAATAATACTGAAGTAACGGAAAATCTTGAATGAAGGGTTCTTACCTATAGAGGAAAAATCAATACAAATGATATACCAATATGACGCCACCTAATATAACTAAATTACTAGAATAACTAGCGATCACAGATATTAAAATCAATCGACTGCTTTCTATCGTTATTAAGTAAACGCGTTATATGTTAATAAATAATGATGTATTTCTTTCTTCAAAAGACTTTCAATCACAGAATGACTAATTGATAATGATTAATAATTTTGATAAAAACATTTAACTAATGAAGCTATATATGGTATTAGTAATTTTCCCGTTTTTTTCAAGTGAACTACTAAATAGTTCGTATATGAAGTGAACCTGAATATACGTTAAAATGACACATTTTATGACAAAAGTAGAAGTAATTAATATTACTCAATTTATGTCAATACTGTGAAACGAATACCATCCAACAGTCATCGAATTCACCTGATATGGCTCCCTACAATTTTTTTTTGTTCGATTGAGTCAAAAAACCATTACGGGGAACGCGTTTTAACAGCCGAAAGGAGGTAATGGAAAAATCGAAGACGACTCTGATGGCTATACCGACAATAGAGTTCCAGAAATGTTTCGAGAGCTGGATCAAGCACTGGCAAATATTATTTTTGATGAATAAAACTTGTATTTTGAATTTTCTGAATGAATTCCGGGAATTTTTTGATCAAGGTGTATATATTTAACTATTATTGTATATAGGGTGTCTGGAAATAATTGCCAAATATTTGGCAATGGGCAGGTAGAGCGGACTAAACTGAGTCAAAAAGTTCTCTACTATTTTGTAAGTTTCCCCAATAATTAATAAGATATTAATCCTTAAAGATAGCCGAATACTACTGCGAAGTGTACCGATCGCATACCGATTGCTTGGTGCGTGGGCCGTGGGGAGCGGGGATACCCTGGCAAGCGCGCCGTCCGAGCTATGTAAGCTTGCGGCGGCGCGGGGCGCTTGCCAGTCAATCTCTAATTCCCAAGGCCTGCGCGCCAAGCGATCGATAGGTATATACACTTCGCAGTAGTAGGTCGGGCGAGCGCGCGTATTCGGCTATCTTTAAGGATTAATATCTCATTAACTATTGGGGAAATTTATAAAATGATAGAGGATTTTTCGACTCAGTTTAGTCTGCTTTATTTGCCTATAAAATATTTGGCGATTATTTCCAGACACCCTGTATATGTTTATTTATTATTTGTGTTGTGCATACAATGTACTATATAAATGTACGTACATTAAAATGACATATGTATTAAAATTATATGTAAATATTTATTTATTTATATTGTATTATACATATTATATTAAGAGATTTTTTGGAATATTTTTAGTGATTACTGATATAAAGCTATATTATAATGTGTCAATGATTTTCAACAAATTTAAAAGAGAAGTGCTGAAAATAATTATTGAAGTATTATTAATTCTATCGGTTTGTGGCACTACTAATAAAATTCTACAAACTTCTTTAAAATGTATTTAGTGGATTCATCTGTTGAACTCACTGCTACGTATTTTTTTAGATCTAAAAATTTTTAGAGCTGAGTCTAGAAAAGTATATAAATAACAGCGAACATTCATTCAATTATTGAGTCTGCTAAATACATTAATGAATGCGCATGTATTATTGGCAGTACTGTGTAGGCAATAATTTGCAGCAGTATTATTGTGACAATAATTCGAAATAATCATTGATATTGCTCTAATTCCTAATAATATTCCCAGTAATATATCATGTAATTTGTAACATTTCCTGTAATTTTTTGTGATATCTTGTAATATTGCTATGTGATTATCAGTAATAGTTCTGTGTAGTCAGCAATAGTTCTTTTTCATAAGGGAAGCCATAAAATATTCCAATAAATGTAGTATTAATTCTGGAGGATAAATTTATTCGAAAAGATAAAGTATGTATGTGTATGCCCCGAACAAACTACAAATATTATCCTCATTGACATAATAATACAGTCGCATGATAAGTTAATTATGGATTTAATTAATAGCAATGATTTTTTTCAATTTCGAAGCCACTCCAAATCAATTGATTCAAAAATGACGGTATGAAATTCATCAATAAAGTTCGGGCACTGATTTATACCTTTCACACTACCGTTCACACCAAGCATAAATATATCATCGATCACATAATTAATATTTCGATAAATCGTTTTTAGTAACTTAATTGTTTATCATCTTATCCGATAATAAATATCATCTAATTCGATAAAAAAAAATTATCCAAATTCAATACTATACA
>NW_017259567.1:45484-59286 GCF_001594045.1 Atta colombica | reverse complement strand
AAAAAAATATATTTTCATATTATTATTACAGTAACAACATTAAAAAGTTACAGTTTTATATGTTTTTGGAATATTACAGGCATCTTGCAGGCATAATATTAATTTACATTTCTGTAATATCTCTGCAATGTTACATTTACAATTAATAATGAATGTAATAATAATATGAAAATATATTTTTTTATTATATTTCTGTAGTACAGTCTTGCAGTTTAATAGTCTTTATGATATAATAATTAATATAATCTATTTTTATATTTTAAATAAAAAATTTATTAATCTATTATTTGACGGCCATTCATTTCATTAGCTAAATTTTATATTTATTTTAAATCAAAAGATTTTTTTTTGTATAGTATTACAGCAATATTATTTCAATCTTCTGTATGGGAGTTTTCGTAACGTTGCTTTGCAACATGAGTATCGTTCTTTAAATCAAAGAGACTAACTACACGTTTGTAAACACCAACTACACAAACACATAATAATTTTATATACCATATTAGTAGATTGAATACAGCGAATGCCATTTTACCCAAAATTGTAACTTCGAACATGAAAAACATTAATTTAAAAATGTCGCAATCGTTTTGTTTCGGTCTCATTTAAATCAGTAGATTCTAAAGTATAAAACTACTTCAACATTATAGGGTTTCTCTCATTTTGATGGAATAGATCGAGCTGAATAAAAACGGATAATTGTTTCAATTTGTAACTTCATTTTTCACTTAAGTTTTTACAAAGTTTTAAAAAGCTTATATGTATCCAAAAAATGATAAAAATATCTTAAATAGAAAACTTTGAAGTTTTTTTCTCTTTTTTAGTGAATGTTGTACGTTATTCCATTCGTCTTTTATGAGCAGTTAAAGTCAAAGGAACAATTTTTACTTCAATGTTGAATAGCTCGGTAAAAAAAAATTTCTACAGAAGTAGGAATAAAAAGGCAAACTAAAGCGCTTTTGAAAGTTGTGAATTGTATTTGTATCCCACTTCTCATTCACGGCATGAAACTGTGCAAAGTTAACAAAAAACTTTGAGATTTTACGGATCTTCCTTTGTAATCATGTAGCTCCGTAAATATTAATCAGATTGATATGTTAAGTATAGATTTGAAAAGTAGAGGTTTTATTTTACAAAATCTTTTTTTTAAATGTCTCATTTTTATAGAAGTTACACTCATTCAAAGTCTATCAATTTTTCGAAAGCGTGAGAGATGATGCTTTATAAATTTGAGCAGATAGTGTATAAAACTTTATAAACATTAAAAATTTAAACAATATTAATCGTCGACTACTGGGTGTGATGCTGAAGCTAGCGGCCACTTCCAGCGGCCAGATCCGAAATGCCAGGGACGAATAGTGCGGAGTCCTCGAATATTAAAAATAGATTTTAAACGTATTTTCATAAAAAATTTATTGAAAATAATAATGCACAATACATGGTGATAAAAAGATAAGATAGAATTCAAAATATTGAAAATAATAACAAAAAAACATTTAAAAATATCTACATAATGTAAACAATATAAAAATGTTAATATTACTCCCACATGTATAGTGCTACACTTTCAGAAAAAATTCTATAATGTAGTCTGAAACATGGAGAAATCAAAACGCTTTATACTTTTCAACATCAAGCCCCTATTGTTTTTGGGACATGAAGAATCCAAAATATTTTGTACTTTTGAACAAGCTCTAATTGTTTATTTAAAAAATTGTTAAACAAATAGCAGCCAAATTGATCACAGGTCACACGCATGGTGCTACACTTTCAGAAAAAATTCTATAATGCAGTCTGGGACATGGGGAATTTAAAATACTTTGTGTGACCTGTAATCAACTTGGCTGCTAATTGTTTATCATTTTTTCAATAAACAATAGAAGCTTGATGTTGAAAAGTATAAAGCGTTTTGGTTTCTCCATGTCCCAGACTGCATTATAGAATTTTTTTTGAAAGTCTAGCACCATGCACGTTGGATTTTTATATTGTTTATATTATGTACATATTTTTAAATGTTTTTAATTATTATTTTCAATTCATATTTTGAATTCAATCTTGTCTTTTTATCACCGTGTGCATTATTATTTTCAATAAATTTTTTGTGAAAATACGTTGTAAAATCTATCATATTTTTTACAATCGGGAACCCCGCATTACTTTGTCCCTGGCATTTCGGATCTGACTACTAGTTTCAGCGTCATTGGGTGTGAACTACCCAAAAAATTATTTTAACTCTCTCAAACTTAATTTTCTTTTATTTTGTAAAATAAACATACAATGTTTATAAATAAAATTTATGTTTTTTCAATTCCCAAAAGCCTACATTCAATATGCAAAATAAATACCCTTTATCCAAAACCCTTTATCCAACTTACAAACTAATTTTTTCTTCAAAGTATCATATGTGAACAACAATTCTGTAAATTTTTAACTAATATTGAATTTTTTAAAAGTTACAATTTTTAAATATTTTATTCGTTTTTTCTCTACCAGGTATGTAAATATGAAACCGAATTTAATAGAAAATACACGTTTATTGCATAAAAATGATAAAAAATATTTTATTCGAAGTATTGCCCATCGGTAGCTATACATTTTTTCCACCTGTTTGACAATTTATGGATGCCACGCTAAAAAAATTGTTGCTCTTTTGAACCAAACCAGTCATCTAGCCATTTTTGTACATCTTCGTAAGAAGTGAAGCGCTGCTGAGCAAGTGCGTGTCCCATCGATGCAAATAAGTGGCAAATAAATCGGAGCCAAGTCTAGTGAATAAGCCACATGCGAAAGTATTTCCCAACCAAATGCCTCAATCCTTGACCAATTTTGCTGTGTGTGATGGTGCATTATCATGAAGCAAAATCACTTTGTGTTGCCTTTTTTGATATTCTGGTCGTTTTTCACACAAAGCTTGATTCAAATTGATCATTTGGTGTCGGTAGCGTTCAGTATTAACGGTTTCGCTAGGTTTTAACAGCTCATAATAGATCACACTTTTCTGATCCCACCAAACACAGAGCATTGTCTTCCGTCCATAGCGATTTAGCCTTGCAGTCGATGTCGATGGTTCGCCTGGAGTTACTCATGATCTTTTACTCTTAGGATTCTCAAAATATATCCACTTTTCATCGCCAGTTACAATTCGATGGAGAAATGACTTTCTTTTGTACCTGGCGAGCAGCAAGTGCGAGCATTTCGCAAGTGATTTTTCGGTTTTCCTGCTGCCTTTCATTCAGTTCATGTGGAACCCATTTTCCCATCTTCTGGATCTTTCCCATGGATTTCAAACGTATGGAGACGGCTTCTCGTGTCACATTCAATTCCGCGATTGTTGTTGAGTTTGAGCGTCATTCTCATCCAACAATGCTTGCAATTCGCTGTCTTCAAACTTTTTCGGTGGTTTTCTACTTTTTCTTCATTTCTCACATCAAAATCGTCACTTTTGAATTTTTTAAACCATTCAAAGCACTGTGATTTACCAAGAGCATGCTCACCGTAAGCTTCGACAAGCATTCGATGCGATTCTGCAGCAGTTTTCTTCAAATGGTAACACAAAATCAATGCTGTCCGCAAATCGTAGTTTCCAGGCACAAAACGACATGTCGACATGTTCGACATGTTCAACGCTATTACAAACTATACTGTTCTATGAAACTTGTATTGTTGTGAGTTGAAAATCTTTGTCAGATGTCAGAACAAGGAAATGGCGTCAATGGCGTCATCTGACGGCAACTACATTGACAGCTATGGCCATCTATTGGTAAATTCCGGTTTCATATTTACCTACCTGATATTCATTGAACTCAAGAATTTTTTTCATGAAAATTATGTATAATTTCGATCAAAAACTATTTGAATGTATTCTATAAATGTATTCTTATATAAACTTTGAAATTGATAATTTTTTTCATATTGATTGAATTTTTTAAATAAGAATGTCAGTTGTTTAAATATTACTATGTGAAACACCCAGTGTATCAAAAAACGATTGAAAAATAGGTGTATCAACGAAGAGTTAAGAATTTTTATTTCAAACCGCATATGTAAGAACATAATCAATTAGAAATTAAAATGCCTATAACGGTCAAAAATGGATCTTTAATAAGTAAAAATTGAATAAGACTCCAATGATTAAATCAATAATAAAGGTATATGGTGCCAATGAGAGCCGACACTGTTGTACATGTGTTATCAAATATTATATATATATATATATATATATGTCAATCACCAATTAAAAACATTTCGATCATAAGATTTAGTCATCTTCAGTATCGATAACATTTCCGGAGTTAAATTAATTGGTTGTGACAATCTAGGCGCATACAGTTAATGAAACTTGTTAAGCTGTTGTCCAAATTTAACAACTTCATATTCTGTTGTACTAACTGGATACCCTAGCATTAATTCAGTCATTTAAGTTAAAACTAAGTTTATAAGTAAACTTTTTAATAAGTTATTTATAGTTAAATTATTAAAATTAATTGTATCAATTAGATAACTTTACTTTGAATTCAGCATAACGATGATTCGTTATGAACGCGATGTGATAATAATTGTATATGGATATGTGGAGAGTGTGTGAAAGGATATTTTGTATTCTCATTGTTTATATTAATATTATTTAAATAGAACACATACCAACATAAAATTTGACTATACAAAATTATTTGTAACATCAAGAATAATTACCAACGTAATACTTAACTGTAATAAATTTTTGTAATTTAGTATAAGGGATCACTCTCCAATGACCTTGACCTTGACATATGTTGTCACTTGGTTGGAGTGACCTTGAACAAATTTTAGTCGTCGCTCATTGTTCGTTAAATAAAAAATTATTAACAAAAATATTCTTCAATAAAATCTAACTTTTGGACATGACTGCGCTCCGATGAGATACAGTTCTTGCTCTGATAGCCCAAAATATTTTCTTATATAATTTTTGTGAGCCAGAGAATTTGTATTTTTAAAGCAGAGAATTTATTTTTTTAAAAGCATAGAATTTGCGTTTTAAAAAAAAAATATGGTTTTAAAGCAAAGAATTTGTGTTTGTTGTGTGTGTTGCAAAATGTTTTTGTTTATTTGATTCATTCAGTATTTATATTTTCAGATATTGGATATTTCTTAGCCATTACGTCAATAAATGAAGTTATATTTGTAATAATACTTTGATCGTTATAGGAATTTGGGCGACAACGACGTAGTCGTGTTTATTTTCGCGAAATGTTAGATTTAAACTTCTGTCCATATAAAAAGAATGGAAAAGGTGTACATTATACATAATAAAATGTTTCCTACTTTACAAACACAAATTCTTTGCTTTAAAATGCAAATTCTATGCTTTTAAAAGAATAAATTCTCTGCTTTAAAAATACAATTCTCTAACTCTAAAGACACAAAAATTATAAAAGAAAATATTTTGCGCTGTTAGTACAGGGAATTTGTCTCATCGAAGCGCAGTCATGTCCAAAGATTAAGTTTTATTAAAGAACTTTTTGTTATAACTTTTAAACGAACAACGAACGACGGCTAAAATTTGTTCAAGATCATTCAGGATCCATATATACAATAGAAGACTGAGTTCCTGTTATATAATATAATATGGTTTCTGTGTTCTGACATCCGCACTTTCAAACATCTATCGGTCTGGCTCACGTATAAGGCATTACAATCTCTACAGTCTATTCTATAAACGATATCCAAATTAAATAACATAGACAATAATAGGATCTTTCAAAACTTTAATGTATTTAGAATAAAGAACTTAAAATAACAGGACTCTTAATGTTCTAAGTATGACAATGAGATATAAAGGTTAATAAGAGTTAAATAACATAAAAAAAAATCTCCATTATTTGTTTAACATAAGTATAATTGAAGATAGATAAAACAAACAAGAATTATAGAAAATAAGAAAGTTAAGACGCTACAAAATACAATACTAAGTACAATACTACTACTTGTACTTATTGTTAGTATTGTATTTTGTAGCGTTTTAACTTTCTTATTTTTTATAGTTCTTGTTTGTTTTATATCTATCTTCAATTATACTTATGTTAAACGAATAATGGAGATTTTTTATGTTTTTTGACTCTTATTAGCCTTTTATATCTCGTTGTCGTACTTTAATATCTACATAATTTGTTGACACCTCTATACATCATGCTCACACTAGGGAGTTTTTAATAAAATTTTTTATTTTTTTCAGTAGCAGACGGAATAAATGGTACGAGGGCAAGTCAATAAGTTCTTAGAAAATCTGTCAGAGGGCACTCGCAGTGTCATGTCACATTACTTTTTGAAAAGTAGCATCTCTCAACTGATTATTGTCAAATTTTGAGCGGAATTCATCGCGTGGTTTCTGTAGATGAACAACCTTTGTATTTTTTGCAAAATGGAAAAAAAAAGTTTCATCCAGTGATCAAACATCTACATATGAAACATCTACATATTTAACACCGAAAGAAATCAAAGCCGAGTTGGATAATGTTCATAGCACATCTGCACCAGCGTTTGCGACTGTACAATTGGATGAATAAATTTAAATGTGGTCGTACATTCACATGTGATGCACCTCGTTCAGGACATCCAATTGAGGCTGCTATACCAGAAATCATTGATAAAGTCTACGATATTGTTTTGACTGATCGACGAATGAAAGTGCGCGCTTATTGAAGCCACAGGTATATCACATGGCACAGTGATTTCAATTTTGCAATTGAGTATGAAAAAGCTATCGGCAAGATGGGTGCCGCGTTTGCTCACTGTGGATCATAAGGGCGACCGTGTGACGATTTCAATGTTTGGAGATGTTTCAATCCAGATGAATTTCTGCATCGATTCATTACTGTGGATGAAACATGGATCCATTACTTCACACTCAAGACGAAGGAACAGTCAAAACAGTGGACTTCACCGGGCGAACCGAAAAAGGCGAAGACATAAAGTCGGCCGGAAAGATGATGACCACAGTTTTTGGGACGCACGCGGTATAATTTATATCGATTAATGGCGAATACTACGCAGCCTTATTGGATACCGTTCATATTTCAATAATGTTTTAAAGAAAAATCCCCATTTGCGAAGAAGAAAATGCTCTTCCATCAAGACAATGCACGGATTTATGTGTTCGGCACTGATAGCATCAATAATTCCAAATTAAACCGGAAAAAGCGTTTTTACATTATAGTACAATAGGTGAGAGATACGTTAAAATAGTCTAAAAAAGCAAAAATAAAGGAATTAAATGATCTTTCCAACGGCACCTTCGATTTTATGATCGAACTTTATTTATGCTATACGGAGAGCAAAAACTGCAAAATATTTGACTTATCCCATTATTTTCCAGTATTAATAAATATCTTTGAAAAAAGAATAGAATATATTAGAATATATTAGAATATATTAGAAGTATTATATTTGGTAAGATTTACATTTTAATACCTTTTTTATCTTAATTATAAAATTATGTTTCATGTAAAAGAAGAAAAAAGAAAGTATAAATGAATTTATATTATGTTTATTAATACATTGTGTATGTATGTGTGTGTAGTGTACATATGTAAAACTAAATTTTTTGTACTTCGAGCCGAATATATTAAGATTCCATTGCCTCAGGAAAGTGGCGAACAACAACTAATCATCAACAACTAGTTAAGGCCATCATATCGAAGCAAGACAAGCGTCGCAACAGTGGCAACACAGTACAAGCAGCTGTAAGGTTCGCGTCTAAACATCAAGACGCATCTAAACATCAACGTGACCTTGTTCATTTCATTACACCTCAATGTATCCTGGCGCATCCGCGTATCCCGGCGATCGAGTGTCGCAGCAGCAGTGCTTCCTGAGCGCTCGCAGAGCTTACGCCAAATTACTATTAGACAAGGCCCAGCGCGGACGACAGTTCAACGTTCAGCTGGAGGACATTTCTTATCAGCAATTAACAGCCACGGGAGAAGCATCCTCGCTCATCAACGCTCGACCGGGAAACTTTCAGCGTTTCCTTCGCATTTTTCAATTGGATACTTGTGTGCGTAGCAAGGTAAAAAAGATCGTTGTTTCTGTTGCTAACCAAGATCCTATCGTCACGTCCATTGCACATTTGCATTCATATTTGCATTCAACATGGTCGACCAAACGCGGCCTCTCTCAAGCGGCAGCACATGATTATAAAGATCTCGTGCACACGGATCAGAATCTACGTAGTCAATTACCGCCATTATCCCGTCAACAATACTCGTAGCGCAACTCAAAGAATATAAGGCGAAGCTCGAATATTATTGATTGAAATATAACACAGTGCAATCGCGTTTAGAATCGTTGGACAAGGCCGAAATCGGCGATCGAAACAATTTTGAGGAGGCGTTTTATGTGTTATCCGCTAAGATCCATGACGCCGCTAAATTCGTGACACCGGCGTGAGCATTCATCTTTTCTCCTTTTTCTTCAAGTGTTCACGATTCAGATCATAGGACGTGCGTTTGTCTATCTAAGTTAAATTTGCCGTCTTCGCCATTTTTGGAGAAGTATGAATGGTTTCCATTTTTTGATACGTTTAATACGGTCATCCATTCCAACACTTTGCTCTTCAATACGCAGCGATTTCAATATTTACGGGTGTTTCTCATAGATGACGCAAGTGCTATAATTAGCTCATTAGAAATTTTGGACGCTAATTACGAAATCGCATGATTAATTCTCAAGGAGCGACATGACAACAAATGCGTTATCCATAATGGATTTGCTGTCTAAGACGAAGGAAAATCTTGTTGATCTCAAAAAGATTTCGGACGCCGCGAAACATTTATCTGTCCTTCAGGCATTGAAGCGTCCCACGCATTGGGACGATCTTCTCATTCTAATTCTAACCTTCAAAATTGACTCGCTTACGTTATGCGAGTGGGAATTTTCTCTAACGGCCATCGCTTAAACAGTTATTAAATTTTATCGTTCATCGATCAAGTATTCGCAAAGAGGCTCGCAAAGAGGAATGCCTCCCTCGCGAAAAGCACCGAAGCGAAATCGCAATCGAATGTTAAGCGCCAATCTTCTTGCGCGGTTAAGTCAATATGCTATTTCTGTCAGGGCGATCACGCCATTTATTATTGCAACCTAGCAAACGAGAATGGATTAAAATAGATTGAAATTTTTTTCTATCCGAATGCGTATTTTAAATAGCGAATATTTTTTTTGGATTTAATTGGATTCAATTGAATTCAATTAGATTCAATTGGATGCAATTGGATGCAATTGAAAAACTGCATTTCCTATTTAAAATTTTAAATTAGTAGTCATAATGTATGTGTTGTGCACAGAATAAGCTAATATTATTTTTAGATTGAAAGACATAGAGATACTTCATGCAATTCCTATAAATGAATAAAAATGCATTCAGGATTAAAAAGCATTCATTTTAACATTCGTGAATCAATATTTCTAAAAATCCATTTCAATTCATTTCAATTCATTCTCGTTTGTTGGGAAGAATTTCATGGCGCTATCGATTCCCCAGAGAGTCGCGAAAATCTGCAGTCGCAAACTCTGCGTCAATTTCTTACGATCTTCCTCTCACACCCCCAGTAAATGTACTTCTGATCAGTGTAAGATGTGTCATGTAAACCACAATACACTTCTTCATGCTTTCTCGGTCACGGAGTCATCGACTAACAATGCTGACAAGTATGTTAATAAGTTGCACCTAAGGCTACTACTTCCTCCTTCGTATTAGCGATCGACGCATGCCTCGGAGTCTCTGAGTAGCGAGCAAGTTGTACTTACTTTCGACTGCAATTGTATACGCGTACGATAGCGACGGTTCGCGAAGAGCGTGCTGTTAGATTGCAGATTGTAAACGAACTTCACATCCAAGAAATTTATAGGAGTCCTCGATTTAGAAATGCGGCCGTATGTGTCGACTTCTGGTGTCAACGGAACAGTAGCCACATCCAATCATGATGCTCAAATCAAGTTGCAATCGCGATTTAATTCGTACATCGCAGTTATCGAATGTATTGTAACTAATCAGGTCACCGATAAAATTCCAGCGTTTTTGAAATGGGACAAATTCGAGTTCCCGCACAACATTCGCTTAGCTAATCCGCAATTCCATGTGTTTTCCAACGGACGTTGATCTTTTGAGTGGAGCAGAACTGTTTTGGAACCTAATATGTATCGATCAAGTCAAATCAGACAAACATCTAATGTTTCAAAAGACGCGACTAGGTTGAATTTTAGCGGATCGTTTGGGCAATATCACGCCGACGATCTCAAAAATCCACTTACTATAGGCATCTATAATCAATTCCGAACTGCATGAACAGTCAGTTGTACTTGACAAATGGACGATATATCCATGCAGTCAGAACAATTATACAATGGAAGAAAATATTTGCGAGCGTCATTTCTTGGATTCCGAATTCTCAGTGTAAATCCATAGTCAAAGAGCAAGTGCTAATCAATCTTGACGATTCACAGCTCTCAAGTGATTGAGGGGCATCGAGAGACGTTTCAAGCGCGATTTTTAGCTCAAAATCCAATACGCGGCATTTTTTGAGGAATATATATATTTAATATATTGAGTATGGGAAAAAGTTCATGGCGATTTTTTAGTAAAATTAAAGTGTTTTTCTTAGAGTATTGAAATCAATTTATTTAAACCAAATATGCTCCATTATTTTCTATAATATTTTGCCATTTTTGGGGCAGAGCCATAATTTCATCGCGATAGAACTTCTGTGGTTTCTGATCGAATAACTGCTTCAAGTGATTTTCATAGGCCTCTTTTGAAGCTAGCTTTACACCATTAAGAGAGTTCTGCAGAGACCTAAACAAATGATAGTCTGAGGGTGCTATGGACTATACGATGGATGCATTAAAACTTCCCAGCCAAGCTTTCGCAATTTTTGCCGAGTCATCAAAGATGTGTGTGGTCGAGCGTTGTCGTGATGGAAGACGACACCTCTCCTATTGATTAATTCTGGCCGCTTCCTCTCAATTGCTTGTTGTATCTCTGCAGTTGTTCACAGTAAAGTTCGGAATTAATTGATTGGATGATAACAGCTCATAGTGAATGATTCCCTTTCAGTCCCATCACAACATCATCTTCTTCCTCGTCAATCTAGGTTTTGCGATTGCTTGCGCCTTCTCTCCTTTCTTTATCCGATCTTTTTCTAGTTGGATTGTCATAGGTGATCCATTTTTCATTCTCTTCACCAGTTATCATTCTCTTCAGAAATGGCTCAATTTCATTCCGTTTCAGTAGCGTATCACAAATGTTAATTCGATCCATCATTCCTAACACTCAACTCGTGAGGAACGCAAACATCGAGCTTCTTTTTATATCCAGCTTTGTGTAAATGATTTAAAACTGTTTTGTGGTCGATGCCTAGTTCCCTGGCAATCTCCACAGTGCTTACATGCTTATCACGCTTGACTTTTATCATGATTTCATCTTTTCAGTGATTGGTCGACCGGAGCGAGGTTCATCTTTCACATCGAAATTTCCAATACGAAAGCGAGCGAACCATTTCCGTATTTTCCATTTTCTGCTGATTTTGATAGAGTGTTTTCACCGTAAATAGTGCAAATTTTTTCACAAACCTGTGCAGCATTCTTGCCTTTATTGTAATGGTACTGCAAAATGTAGCGAATTTTTTCCTTATTTATTTCCATTTTAAAAATAAAATAACTTTTGATTCACTTCACCGATTTCAATCTTTTTCGGCTCAAAACAAAGATTAAAATCACTTTTTAAACGCACGTCTAGTGTTGCCGATGCGATTAGTAATTGCCGACTGCTAAGCATTTAATGCCATTTAGCGGGAAAAACGTCACGAACTTTTTCCCATACCCAATATTAAGTTAATATTGGGGCACGTACGACGGTTAAAAGCACTTATAACGGAGGAACCGGTATTTTTACCTCATCCTTTTTACTTCCCCCACCATTGCGTTTTCAAAATAGTCAGCCATAATTGCCAAAGATAAGAATTGTGTTTGATGCCTCCTGCCGCAGCAGTTCTGGCGTATCATTAAATGAGACGCTTTTAGTGGGTCCAATTGTCCAACAGGATTTAATTCCAATTCTAATGGGCTTCTAGTTTTTTGCTTATGTCGTCACTGCCTATTAAATGGCAGTAACGACATAATGTATTAACAAATTTTAATACATATGTGCTTACAGAGGATACTTTAGCGAGACGATCTCTCTGCTAATGTCGATACTAACGAACTCACTACCGTCACTTACGGTATTGCCTTTGCGTTATTTTTGGCCAGATGCCTGAAGTACTGCTGAGCAGTACGTTAGTCAATTCCTTCGTGATTTAGTAAGCGTCACTCGCGATTTTTGTGATTATGTCGATGATATGTTCACTGAGGCGAACACAATTGATGAATTAAAATTTATTCGCGATAAAGTCACTCCGCTATTAAAATTGGGAATTGAGTAAATAGGCGTCAAAGTTGTCTTGAGTTGTTAGATGTAAATAATCATGAATGTGAACCAGTCGCCATTAGAAACAATGCCGCAGATTCGTATATTCTAGGCATGCAGTAGAACATCCACTGTCAGGATACGTTTCTTTTGTAAATTCGAGTCCCATGTTGTTTCAAAGCGAGTCATACTGTCTGAAGAATTAAACTCTTTGAACTTTCTAAGACCGTTGTCGCAAAGCTCATTTGGAAAGAATTGTGACAATCGGCCATTCAATGGAATGAGTGCGTTCCTCAAAATATTCACACTCACTGGATTGCTTTCAAGGCACAGATGAGCGCTTTGAATTAATTGAGAATTCTTCAATGCGTCAAGCTTAATGCCCATCAATCAGTCATGTAAATCCACGATTTTTGCATTTTGTTCATCGCGCGTTTTGTTCGCGCTTTCGGCGCTTATATATATTCGCATTAAACTCGGTCCCAACTATCACTCTGAGTTACTTTGCTTGGAATTTCGCGTCGCTTAAGGTCGTTTCGCTTCCATAGCTAGAATTATCGGCCGCCTTGCTTTTAGTGCGTTTAATCAACAAAATTAGAGAATCATTGGAAATGTCGCAATGTCAAATATCTTTGGTCGGATTCGGCTATCATGTTAAACATTGAATAACTTCTACTTCGCAGCGATGTCGGTGTTTATGATAAACAGGGTGAGTGAAATTCAGTGCTTAACCAAAATCGAACATTGGTGTCATGTGGCCTCCCCTGATAATCCTGCTAATATGTCGTGAGGTTTAAATTCCGACTTGATTGATGAAGCAAGATGGTGGAATGGGTCCGAATTTCTGAAACGGGATCAACATTGGCCATCCGCTGGCTTTGTGCGCCTAGAGAATGATCTTCCTGAGCAAAGGAAGATCCGTAGCTGCTTCTACTTTTTAATCTTGCGTTGTCGGCGACTTATTGAATAAATTTTCAAATTTAAGTAAAATATGTCGTAGTATAGCGTATTGTCTAAGGCTATCCAAAATGCACGGTGCGTTGAATGTTATTCAAGAAGTTTTAACCGTCGATCGGACACCTTGCGTAATGCTAACGCTTGCGGTACTGTAACTTTCAAGCCCTATAACTCGAAAAGCACTCAATGAAAAATAACTTTATTATAGTGTTTTTGAAAGCTCTCGACATTGGCTATTAGATTCTGGAATCAAAAGTAGGGTATATTCTTTAAAAAAAATTCACCTTGAAGTGTTTCCAGTACGTTCGTCCATAAAATAATTATTTCCACTATGTGAGGTCTCTCTTTGTACTGAACATGTTGATATAAATCATTTTTCCATATAATTTCAAATTTTGCTAATAATTAA
>NW_017259567.1:39399-45384 GCF_001594045.1 Atta colombica | reverse complement strand
TTTCTACTACACCTAATATATATATATAAAACATTTTCTTAGAACAAATGCTAATCAAATATTTGATTACATAACAAAAAATAATGATATTTTTATAAATATTTAGTAAATATATTACTAAATGGTAACAATTAATACTCATTAAATATTTATAAAAGTAACATTATTTTTGGTTATAATAACTAAATATTTGATTAGCATTATTGCACCATATATTTAATAACTATTAGCAGACTTCAAAGGGTTAACTACTACTAAAAAGTGTACAGTGATTGCTAATTATCGTAATACAACACACTTTATTGCTAGCATTGCTATCGTATTGTTTTCTTATGTATTGCCACCTATTGTACACAATAATATATTATTTTAATAAATCTATTTGTTCTGTTCTATTTGGCAATATTGCCAAGTATTGTTAATGCATTGTTCTATGTATTATGTTGATATAATAAATTTAAACATAAGATAATTTATACATAATTAATTTATTTTGTTGACATAATAAATTTAAATATTGTAATCAATTAAACATATATTTAAATATCAAGATTGAACTAAGTTAAAAAAATAAAAGTTAAAAAGTTACTAAGTTAATTAATTTTATTGGGTTGTCCGAAAAGTTCGTGCCGACTAAAATTTAAATTTTAGTATACATTTATTAAATTAAAATTTTCTGCGTTTCAATTTTTCTTCAACATCAACACGAACTTTCCGGACAACTGAATAACTTAATTTAGTTATATTTTAGAATAAGAGTAACTTAGTAACTTTTTAACTTAATTTAGTTAGAGTAAAAAATGTTCGTATATTTTTCTTAAAAATTAATACAATGTTATGGCTTATTTCGAGTTATAATTAAATTAACTTTAATTATAATTAATTAATTTTAATTAACTTTAATTATTATTAATTAACTTTAAATTAATATAATCAACAAATGTTCGGCTTACAAAGCCTTCCTCAGTGTTAAACCGCAGAAATACAATCATAAATTAACCAATCAAATGAATAACAATGAAAATTTAAAAACCATCAGTGATGAAATGTCAATATATGAAAAAATTCGAACGTCAATAAGTATCATGACAGATGACAATAAAATAGGAATATTTGAATATTTCAATCAACAGTAGATTAATTATATTCATCGATAAAATAGTTTTGTCAAATTTCTCGGTTGAGATCGAAAATCCAGTTTGTCACAGACTTGTATCAATTGATTTGAGAATTTATTAGTTACAAGTATTTTACGATATTTTGTAGAACAAATAGATTTATTAAAATAATATATTATTAATGTGAATAAAAGGTATCTGAACCAAATAATAACTTACGGTAATTTTGTAGGTCAAATAAAAGTAAGTCAATAAAATCGAATATAAAAACAAGTCTATTCAAAACTGCGACCATTTATGTTCCCGTATATCGTCAAGTATGTTAAAAGAGTTATTCAATAATTCAGCATCTTTCATTAAATTTAAACCGCTTTTTTGTTCTTTAATATGTATCATTTCAGAAATAATTTTCTTTTACGATAATTCTTTTCAAAATCAAGAATACTAACTTTTTTTCCAATTAAAGTTATGATTATTTTCTGTGATATGTTTTGAGATTACTGAGTATTTAGACTGGTCTAATTTTATATTATTGCGATTTTTTTTTTAATTCTTGTCTACAATTGTCTCTTCGTTTTGCCAACGTACGATGTATGGCAGTTATTGCAATTTACTTTAAATATGACATTATTATTTTTATCATGTTGCTTTTTGTCTTAATTTTGATAAATTTATTAAGTTTGTTTAAGCATCTATAACTAATCGTGTTTTTGGATTTATTAACAGACTTAATAATTTTATTAGAAATAGGTCTTATATGGGAAAACGATTATTATTTCTTTCAAAATTCCATCAATGTCAACGTAATCTGAGCTAATGTTATTAACCATCGCGGACTTTTTACAAGTTAAACTTTTAATCCTTTTATTAATATAATGAAAAATCATTTCTAAAGGATAATCGTTATCCTTCAAAATATCTACTACAAATTCTATGTATCCCATATATAAGATCTATTTTTAATAAAATTAGTAAGTATTAATAAATCCAAAATCCATTATTGGCTTAGGTGCTTAAACAAGCTTAATAAATTTATCAAAGTTCATAAAGACAAAACTCAACATAATAAAAATAATAATGTCATAAAGTAAATAGTATGTCATATATAAAGTAAAGTAATTGTAATAACTACGATCATCGTATTATACGTTGGCCAAACGAAGAGGCAATTGCAGACAAGAATTGAAGAACATCGCAATAATATAAAATCAGTCTAAATACTCAGTAATTTCGAAACATATCACGGAAAAAAAATCATAACTTTAATTGGGAAAAAGTTAGTATTCTTGATTTTGAAAAAATTTATCGTAAAAGAAATATTTCTGAAATGATACATATTAAAGAACAAAAGAACGGTTTAAATTTATGAAAGATATTGAATTATTGGATAATTCTTATTTTAACTTGACGATATACGGGAACATAAATAATCGCAGTTTTGAACAGACTTGTTTTTACATTCGATTTTATTGACTTATTTTTGTTTGACCTACAAAATTACCGAAAGTTATTATTTGATTTTAATATCTTTTATTCACTAATAATTTATTATTTTTATTATTTTATTATTTTAATAAGTCTATTTGTTCTATATCATAAAATACTAATATCATAAAATACTCGTAACTAATAAATTCTCAAATCATTTGATACAAGTCTGTGACAAAATGGATTCTCGATCTCAATCGAGGAATTTGGCAAAACTATTTTATCGATGAACATAATAAATCTACTGTTGATTGAAATATCCAAATATTTCTATCTTATTGTCATCTGTTATGATACTTATTGACGTTCGAATTTTTTCATATATTGACATTTCACCACTGATGGTTTTTAAATTTTTATTGTTATTCATTTGATTGGTTAATTTAAGATTGTATTTCTACGTTTTAACACTGAGGAAGCTTTGTAAGCCGAAACGTTTGTTGATATTAATTTAAAGTTAATTTAATTATAGCTCGAAATAAGCCATGACATTGTGTTAATTTTAATTTAGTTGCATTTTATCAGTAATTATCGTAGGATATCGCACGCTTGGTTACCTGGAGAGGTAATATTTTACTATTGAAGATTTTATCATCAGTCAGTGATAAAATCTTCAAAATTCTGAGAAAACAGATAAGAATATAATGCAGTTGTTGGAGCGTGATCAGAAAATAATGTTAATCAGTGCAGATCTTGGTAGCGCGTATTTCCATAACGAATGTTTTGACTCTTTTTAGTCATCCTCAGCGTTAATACAGTTCTTAGAACATATGCGACATCACTTCCCATCAATAGCAGCCACTATAGAATTGAAAGATCCAAAGTGAGGTGCATGAATTTCTTTACAATTTGACACAATTCATTTCTGGAACGAATGTGAAAAGGTACGATATTAATGGTGCATTTATAAATACTAATGACAATGTTTGGTTTACTATTTGATGCTGAGAGATGTGATTACAGGTACAAGAACAAATGATAATACGAAAAAAGTCCAAGAATTCGTGTGATACCATTATAAAACAAATATATAATAAAAACGGAAAGATAAAGGGTATATAATACACTGCGAACCCTAGATATCGTTAGTGAATGATTATTTGATTACGACACATTATAATCTAATTCCACATAATTGAATACATAAACGTTCCTGCTTACATTAAGCCATCTTCAGTATCTAATAATTAAAAAATATTTACGACAACGATGCGTCTACGTGTATTGTCTTATGTTTACACATGTTTACTTGTAACGTCAATATGCTCGTTATTAAAACAATAGTTTTTTTATTCTAATACGCAAGTTATTGATGTTTGTCCGAAAGGAAAAAATTTTTTGTATTCAAAATCAAGCGTCATTTTATTACAAAAATTCAAATAGCTCAATGTTCCTATTTAATTGTTATATTGAAACGCAGAATTTCCAGATTCTAGTAATTACAATATTCTTCTTAATTAACTGTTTTCAAATCGTGTTTTGAATTATAAAATATAAAAAACTTCGTACCTGTTGCAATCAACTGTGTGGAAAGATATCGGGAATGGATGACTTGTTTTAATAAAATACTCGTTACAATGTTTTGTTAATTCTTATCATGATACACAGCTATATATACCTAATATGTATCAAGGAGAGGGTAGAAAGGACTTTATGTAGGGGAAGTTATGTTCGGTTATGTTCGGCACAAGAAAGTATGTTTCTGGTAATTTTATCACTCTGCATATTGGGAGCATCAATTTGTTTTTTGATAAATATCATTTCCAACATGATTCTTTTATGGAAACATGGTTCTATGTCTAACACTTGAACATTATCCCAATTTATTTTGTGACCACAGTCTATCTGATGCTGTGATAAATAGTCAGGGAATCTTCTGGTTTTTTTATATTCGCTTTATGTTCTTTGATTCGCGTTTTTACTTTCCTTTTTATTTGACCAACATAAGAAGAGTCGCAATTCAAACAGCTTATTTTGTATAGCACATCACATTGTTCCATTTCTTTTAATTTATCCTTATCTAATTTTATGAAAATTTTTAAAATTATTAATAAGTTTATACTTTATTGTAAAATTGTTTTTTTCCGCTATAATCTTAAATTAGTCCAAAATTGTGTTTTATATATATGGTATACTAAAAAATTTTTTTCTATCATGATCGAAGGAATCATCGTTGTTATCAATATTATTATTATATAAATTCTTTCTACTCGTCAATTTTTTAAGTCTCTGATTGTAGAAAAAATTATGTTAAGAGAATAATCATTAATTAACAGAACATTTATCATAGATTCAATATTTTTTTTGTGATATTTCGGATGTGAGAGAAACATAATTCTATCAAGCTGACTGATTATTATTCCTCTTTTGTGTTGCATTGTTTGATTTATAACTTAAATATCTTCTTGAGTTCGTGGGTTTTTTATATAATGTTAAATTCTATATAACCATAATATTACTTTAATCGAGGAAATTTATAGATTTGTCGTCGCTATATTCCACTGTAAATATCATGGTAAAAATTGAATCTATCTAATGTCTCATTAATCTGATATTCAGAACTGCTAATAAAATATCATCCACATATCGATAATAAATCGAAATGTTAATATTAATGTTAGAAAAGATTTTTTCTTCCAAATCTTGAATTACTAAATTCACTAGGACAGGAAATCCTATAGGCATATCAAAAATCTGTTTAAAAAATTTATTGTCAAATTTGAAATACGTTGAATTGATAATCAAGGAAATAGCATCAAGAAATTCTTTTTTTGGAATGCTTGTTTTTTGTGATATGTATCCCCATCTTTTTCCAATGCTTTTTGACTAACTCTATGGAAATGTTAGTATACATCGATGTAATGTTGAAGGAGACTAATATGTAATTTGATTTCAGAGCTATACCATTTAAATTATTGATCAGTTCAAAACTGTTTTTTACGTAACCGAATTCTTCTTTTATCAATGATTTCTTTTAAAAAAGTCGCAAAGAGAACTATTAAGAACTATTGATCCAACTAACAATTATTCTTAGTGGATTCCCTTCTTTATGAATCTTTGGCATCCCATAGGATCTGTGCACTATACCGTCCGAAACATTTAATTTCCGGTATCCTGATTTATGTATCCTTTTTCTTCCATCTAATCAACTCTGTGTGTGTGTGTGTGTGTGTGTGTGTGTGTGTGTGTGTGTGTGTGTGTTTACTTTGTCATTATATTTGTGGGATCTTTGTTAATGTTTATATGTATTATTGTCAGATAGATTTTCATGCATTTTCTTATTATAATCTATTGAGTACATTATTACAGTTGAATTATCTTTATCTGCTCATGTAATTAAAGTATTCGGATGTTCACTCATAAATTGTTTTACTGCCTT
>NW_017259567.1:28652-39299 GCF_001594045.1 Atta colombica | reverse complement strand
GTTAGTTTCAATGTGTTTTATAAACCTCTGATTATTTTCTCATTGTTAATACAATAGTATCATTAGATAAGTTAAATTTTTGTGCTAATTATAATATTGCTTTAATTATAATATTGCTTTAACATTTCTTGGTATTTCAATATTGCTAAGATTGACTAACCATTCGTTATTGATATCTATAATTTAAAATTGTAATTAAAATTAAGTGGACTTATATGAAGTCCAAAATGAATAAATTAAAACAAAATTTCATTTGTAAAACTAGAGGTAAAATTAGAGATACAAGATGCGTAAATTGTCTCATACAAAAAAAAACGAACTTTTCAAACATCATAGACTAATTTCCGGTTCATTATCGGAACATGTATTTTTTTCATTTCTTAGTCAATAGAAATTTAATTTTAATAAATTGTGAATGAGAGCTTTAAAATAAACAAAAAATTATAAAACTTAAGAAGAATTGCAGTTAAAAAAAAACAAAACAAAACCTATAGAGTTTAATTTATTATGGTCGAATTCTACTAATATTAACTCAAAATTTATTCCTTCAAATATTAGAAAAATTTCTATGCAAGATGTCAATATTCCAAATCATGAAACATTGTATCATACGAATATAAGTCTACTTAATTTTAATGATAATTTTAAATTAGATAATATCAATAACGAATGGTTAGTCAATCTTAGCAATTTTGAAATACCAAGAAATGTTAAAGCAGTATTGCAATTAGGACAAAAATTTACCTAATAATACTATTAACAATGAAAAAATAATCAGAGAATTTATAAAACATATTGAAATTAATAAATTAGATATTATCACTAAAAATTCTATAAGGAATGACTCAATTCAAATTCTTAATAAAATTAAATATAATAATTAGGTAAATGATACAGAGAACATTACATTAAAAGAAGGAATAAAAGAAGAAATAAAAGCAGTAAAACAATTTATGAGTGAATATCTGGATACTTTAATTACACGAGATAAAGATAATTCAACTGTACTAATGTACTCAATAAATTATAATAAGAAAATGCATGAAAATCTATCCGACAATAACACCTATAAACAAAGATCCCACAAATATAATGATAAAGCAAACACATACACTGTTGACTAGATAGAAGAAAAAGGGATAAATCAGGATACGTACCGGAAATTAAATGTTTCGGACGGTACAGAGCCGAGATCCTATAGGATGCCAAAGATTCATAAAGAAGGGAATTCACTAGAATAATTGTTAGTTGTATCAATAGTTCTTAATAGTTCTCTTTGTGACTTTCTTAAAAGAAATTATTGATAAAAGAAGAATTCGGTTACGTAAAAAACAGTTTTGAACTGGTCAATAATTTAAATGGTATAGCTCTGAAATCAAATTACATATTAGTCTCCTTTGACATTACATCGATGTACACTAACATTCCCATAGAGTTAATCGCAAAAAGCATTGAAAAAAGGGAATACATATCACAAAAAACAAGCATTCCAAAAAAAGAATTTCTTGATGCTATTTCCTTGATTATCAATTCAACGTATTTCAAATTTGATAATAAATTTTTTAAACAGATTTTTGGTATGCCCATAGGATCTCCTGTCCTAGTGAATTTAATAATTCAAGATTTGGAAGAAAAAATCTTTTCTAACATTAATATTAACATTCCAATTTATTATCAATATGTGAATGATATTTTATTAGCAGTTCCAAATAATCAGATTAATGAGATATTAGATAGATTCAATTCTTACCATGATAGATTTACAATGGAATATAGCGACAAATCTATAAAGTTCTTCGATATTAAAGCAATATTATCGCTATATAGAATTTGACATATATAAAAAATCCACGAACTCTAGAAGATATTTAAGTTATAAATCAAATCAACAATACAAAAGCAACACAAAAGAGGAATAATAATCGATCAGCTTGATAGAATTATGTTTCTCTCACATCCGAAATATCACAAAAAAAATATTGAATCTGTGATAAATGTTCAGTTAATTAATGATTATCCTCTTAACATAATTTTTTCTACAATTAATCAGAGACTTAAAAAATTGAAGTAGAAAGGATTTATATGATAATAATATTGGTAACAACGATGATTCCTTCGATCATGATAGAAAAAAATTTTTCACTATACCGTATATATGAAACACAATTTCGGACTAATTTTCCGCCTATAGCGGAAAAAAACAATTTTAAAATAACCTATAAACCTATTAATAATTTAAATCGTTTCATAAAATTAGGATAGATTAGAAGAAATGGAACATTGTGCTATACAAAATAAACTATCTGAATTGTAACTCTTCTTATGTTAGTCAAACAAAAAGGAAAGTAAAAACGCGAATCAAAGAATATAAAGCGAATATAAAAAAACTAAAAGATTCCTTGACTGTTTATCACAGCATCAGATAGAATGTCACAAAATAAATTGGGATAACGTTCAGGTTATTTATTTTGTGACTACATTAGACATAGAACCATGTTTCCATAAAAGAATCATATCGGAAATGATATTTTTGATATTTATCGATGCTCTCAATGTGCAGAATGATACAGAAAAATTATTAGAAACATACTTTCCTGTGGTGAACATACCCCCTCCCTCCACCCCCCCCTACATAAATCCTTTTTACCCTCTCCTTGATGCATATTAGATATACATAGCTGTATCATTGTAAGAATTGATAAAACATTGTGAGTATTTTATTAAAACAAGTCATCCATTCCCGATATCTTTCCACACAGCTGATTGTAACACAGGTACGAAGTTTTTTATATGTTATATTAGATGTACAACTTTGCTTCCGTTTTTTTCGAAATTCAAGGCTTTATTGTAAAAAATTGGTTATACATTTATGATTCAAAGTATTGTCCATCGCTGGCCACTACTTTCTCCCATCTTTCGAGTAACGTACGAATCGCGCGTTGAAAAAACTGGTCATCTTTTGAGGTCATCTATCCACGAATCGATCCAATTTTTTACTTCTTCATAAGACCGGAAGTGCTGGTCAGCCAGGCTGTGTGCCATTGATCGAAACAAGTGATAGTCAGCATTGTCATACTGCACTTTATCGTGTCTCTCGTTGTATTGCGGCCGTTTGTCTTTCAATGGCTCAAACGCATCAATTGCGTTCGATATTGATCGCCTGTGATTATTTCAGTCGGTTTTAACAGTTCATAATACACTACGCCAAGCTGGTCCCATCAAATACAGAGCATGACCTTGGAGCCGTGAATATTCGGTTGGCCATCGACTTGGAAGCATGGCCGGGAACTTCCCATGATTTTCTGCGCTTGGGATTATCGTAATGAACCCATTTTTCGTCCTCAGTCACAATGCGATGCAGAAATCCCTTCTGTCTTTGCCTTTCAAGCAGCTGTTCACAAGCAAACAAACGCCGTTCAACATCTCTCGGCTTCAATTCGTACGGCACCCAATTTTCTTGCTTCTGAATCATTCTCATGGTTTTGAGGCGTTTTGAAATGGCTTGTTGAGTCACTCCCAATGATCGTGCCAATTCTTCTTGATTTTGACACGAGTCTTGCTCAATGCCTCCAATTCTGCATCTTCGAAAACCTTCTCTCTTCCACCGCTATGCCGGTCTTCGATGTCAAAATCACCGTTCTTGAAGCGTTGAAACCACTCACGACACGTTCTTTCACTAATAGCGGCCTCACCATAAGTATTTGAGAGCATTTGATGAGTCTCAGCCGCAGATTTCTTCATATTGAAGCAAAAAATTAAAACCTCCCGCAAATGACGATAATTTGGCTCGTAAACTGATATTTTCAATCGAGAATAACTTTATGATGCAGACACAAATCGACTAATGTTTCTATGGGATTATGTTGACAGATGCCCAAGTTTATTGTATGATGTCTATGATCTATTTATTTCGACCACCACTTACCGCTAAAGCTATCTATAAGAAAACGGCGGAAGCAAAGTTGTACACCTAATAATTCAAAACACGATTTGAAAACAATTAATTAATCAAAAAATATTGTAATTACTAGAATCTGCGTTTCAATGTAATAACTAAATAGGAACATTTGAACTATCTGAATTTTTGTTATAAAAAGATTGCTTTTGGATACGAAAAATTTTATCCTTTCGGACTAACAACTTGCATATTAAGAATAAAAAATTGTTTTAACG
The DNA here is from genome assembly GCF_001594045.1 of Atta colombica. NCBI lineage: Eukaryota > Metazoa > Arthropoda > Insecta > Hymenoptera > Formicidae > Atta > Atta colombica. Next base: position 35,126 of record NW_017259567.1, on the reverse strand, counting down.
AGCATATTGATGTGACAAGTCAAATATAAGACAATATGTAGACGAATCGTTGTTGGTCGTAAATATTTTTTAATTATTAGAACTGAAGATGGCCTAATGTAAGACTGAAATGTTTATATATTCAATTATGTGGAATTACATTATAATGTATCGTAATCAAATATAATCATTCGCTATCTAGCGTTCGTGATGTATGTCCTTTATCTTTTCTTTTTTAAATTTCGACCACATATTAACATTTATTGTTTAAATATATAATAAGTCAGAGTCATAAAAAAAATAGTTAATCAAGACACTGCAGAATTGGGACTGAACGATATTATTTGAAAGTATGTCGCAGATACATATCATTGTTTACAAAAATAAAGTCAAGCATTAAAATAATAAATTATTTATAATCTGTTTAGAATCGAAATATAAATATGATGTAAAAATTCTGTGTCAGACTGAAGATTAAGACTATTATTTTGCATTTGTGTATATACATCTCAGACCAATCTTCTTCCTAAATAACGTTTACAGTCTAAAATTTTGACGTTCTCCCAATCAAAATCACGATTAAATGACAGTGTGTGATCCATAATGACCGATTTAGTGTCAGAGGAACTGACTAATTTAATATGTCAATGGTGTTCATGGATTTTAGTTTTCTGCTAGTTTGCTCTACATATGTCACGTTGCAATCTTTGCACTCTATTTTATATACTACACTCTATTTTATATACTCTTATTAGACTCTTTTGGGAAATCATCTTTATGAACCTTCTCAAAACTTCCAAATTTATTTAGACTGAAAAATGCCTACTTCATGTTTAAATTGATAATACTTATCATTATTGATAATAATGATACTCCTGAAGTTATCCGAGACCAATTTAATGTAAGCTAATACAAAGAAGAATACGTTTTTGTTTTGGTGACGAATTAGTCGTATTGTTTAGTGCTTTGAATTGTTTGTGAAAAAGTTTTTAATCTTGAGTTTATCATCTCAAAAATAAACTCAGATAATCATTCTCCAGTAAAGTATTTATTATAAATTTAAAGTTTTTGTCGTGATATTTGGGATATGACAATAATAAACATCTGTCAATCATTCCCATTACCGTTCCTCTTTTATGAGACAGAGATGTACCGATAGAAAATTGAGATCTGTCCGAAAAAGTGGGCTTATTGTATCAATGAAATTTCAAATATTCATTGTTATTAATAATGGTAATATTGTTATTAATGATGGTAACAAAAAATTGATGAGTCACCTCCTTTCAGAAATGAATTGGATTCTAGGATGGAACGAATCAATCTTTAATTTCTTTAATTTTTTCTACCTTATTTGATGCCGTTACAATATCGTTCATGTACCTGAAGTAAAACGAGTAAAGTAATGCCTATATCTTTTAATGTTGAAATTTTTACATCTTGTAAAACTAAATTTACTAAGAGAGAAAGGGGAGATCCCATAGGCGTGCCAAACTTTTGTTTATAAAAACAATTGTCACATTGGAAGTAAATTGAATCTAAAATCAAGTTTAAAGCTTTTAAGAAATCATCTTTTGAGATGTTGCATTTGTTTCCTAAATATGACGATCTATTTGACATACTTTCCACTGCCATGTCTAGAGGAACATTCGTGAAAAGTGAATCTACATCTTATAAGATCAACGAAAAATTAGAAAGAATGTGAATGTTGTCAAATTTTTTATTAATTAAAATTGTCATCAATATTACTAATAGATTTAAATATATTATTGGAAATGATATCGTGTAAAAAACTTAACACGATGCGACATCATTCATGCATCAATAGCAGCCACTATAGAATTGAAAGACTCAAAATAAGGTGCATGAATTGAATGAAAAAGAGGAACGCTAATGGGAATGGTTGATAGATGTTTGTTATTGTCACACCCTAGACCACAACAAAAACCTTAAATTTATAATAAATACTTTATAATAAATACTTTATTGGAGAATGACTACTACCTTCCTGAGTTTATTTTTGAGATGATAAAGATTGAGACTCAAGATTAAAAACGCTTTTTCACAAACAATCCAAAGCACTAAACAATACGACTAACTCGTCTCCAAAACAACGTACTTCTTGGTTCGTATTATCTTATATTGAATCGGTCTCGGATAAATTTAAGAGTATCATTAGCAATTTAAACATGAAGGTGGTATTTTTCAGTCTAAATAAATTTGGAAGTTTTGTTAACAAAGATGTCCCGAAAGAGTCTAATAAGAATGTAGTAAAAAAAAGTAAAATGCAAAGATTGCAATGCGACATATGTAGGGCAAACTAGCAGAAAATTAAAATCGAGAATCCAGGAACACCATTAACAGTTTACACATATTAACAGTTTCTCTGACATTAGATCAGTCATTACGTCATTACGGATCACAGACTGTCATTTAGTCATGATTTCAATTGGGAAAAATCAAAATTTTAAATCGTTATTTAGGAAGAAGATTGATATCTGAGATGTTATATACAAATGCAAAATAATAGTCTTAATCTTCAGTCTGACACAGAATTTTTATATCACGCTTATATTTCGATCCTAAACACATTATAAATAATTTATTATTTTAACTTGACTTTATTTTTGTAAACAATGACATTATATGTGTGTATCTGCGATATCACACTTTCAAATAATATCGTTTAGTCTTAACAGTCACTCTGCCGTGCCTTGACTAACTAGTACTTTTTTTATACTCTGACTTATTATATATATTTGTTTTATAACGGTATTATACGAATTCTTGGACTTTTTTCGTATTATTATTTGTTCTTGTACCTGTAATCACATCTCTCAACATCAAATGGTAAGCTACACATTGTCATTAGTATTTATAAATTCATTACTTTTAATAATACCGTATCTTTTCGTTCCACAAATGAATTGTGTAAAATTGCAAGGGAATTCATGTAACTCACTTTGGATCCTTCAATTCTACGTGTATAATGGCTGCTATTGATGCATAAATGATGTCGCATATGTTTTAAAAATCATTACGTTGATGATGACTCGAAAAAGAGTCAAAACATTCGTCTTTATGGAAATACACGCTATCAAGATCTGCACTGATTAACATTATTTTCTGATCACGTTCCAACAACTTTATATTATATTCCCATCTGCCCGTTTCCCCAGGATTTTTATTATTTGGAGAAATTGTTAAGATTTCCGTTATTATAAAATCTTCAGTAAAATATTGCCATTAATACAATACCAAAGCACTACTGAATCGTATAAATGAGTAGCGCATACTACTGATCGAATGATATTCCTATTGAATTATATCCAATGATAAAATATTTTACCATTGACCGAAGGACTTTCTTATTGAACGCTTCAAGTAGTAAAATCATTCGATAATGATAATGCGTTGAGTCCGTGTGAATTAATGATAATTTTATCATTAGTTCGAATGATTTTACTATTGATCTGAATTATAATACCACTAACACTTTTTGCGACGAGTACGACGAAGACAACAATTAAGGATGGCTAAACTGGGACTGCGAACGATCATCGAACAAACGAGAAGGTAGAGAAAGACGCTTGCATACTGAACACACCATGGCTATTTTCCAGCTAGGACACAGAGACGTTACACTGTGATCCACTGTGTAAAATAGTACTTGCTGGAATGCAGTTTTGTTTCATAGTGTAACACCAGAATTCATTGCAGTCTTCCATTCTTATTCTTATATAATTATATTTAATGTATGAATAATAGATTTATGAGTTTTATTTGGACTTAACTTCTCTTGGCAGAAAAATGTCTATGCCAAAGTACGCCAAAAAATATGCCTTTTTACTATTCTTCTATAACTGGCGTAAAATCATGTTATTAAACATAGAAATAACTACGCCAAGTTACGCGAAAGATGTCAAATGGCGTACTTGGACTTAGTTAGGCATAGAAAGTACGCCAAAGTATGCGCAATATAATAATAATAATCATTATTTCCTAAACTACGCGTTTCTATACCGAACTCCTCTAAATTGATTTTCATTTTTTCGTAAATTCGGAGAAAGTATGCTACATCTTTATGCAGAATCACACTCTACAATCAAATAATTGGACACAGAAATAATAACTATGCCTATCTATGCCAAGCTACGCGAATGAATGAAAAAAATCGTTTCCTGAGGTATGTATTTTTATGCCAAACTATACCAAAGTACTTACCTTTTAATTTTTCTGTTTGTAACTTGTAACAAAAATAAGCCATTCTATCTATATTATTTCACGCAGAATTACTTTTACTCATCCTTGAGCATTATATATCTCCGCCGATAGAGAATCACGGCGGAGATGCATAAACTCGTAAATAAGAATTATCTGGGAAAGTATATATAAACAGCATTTCGCATGTGAAATGAGTCAAAGTTGGACTTTAATAAAAGTTCATCAATTAAAGTATTTATGCTACGATGGATTCCTAATTCTATCATGACAGCAATGTGATAATATCTTGAATTCACGCCAAATGAGTTTCAAGATACTATCATGTTTACTTTACAGTACAGTGTAAATGTACCCGAAATTATGCTTAGGGTATAGTTTCGCGTAGGAAGGCGTAAATCTTTGCATAGGAATAGAATTCTATTCTATGAAATAGTCAAACTACTTCATTGGTTCATTCCCGTAGATTTAGGCGTAGTTTTTAGCGTAGTTAAACATATTTTCAGGCATAGTGGTTATGGTGTAGCAAAGCAGTAGCAAAGTATCATGGCACTCGCCAATATCGTGGCACTAACAAGGAAATTTCTATCAGGGATCCATTTCGGCTTTAATTAATTGTTGTTTATGCTTTTTTGATACATAGATTGATGATTTAAATCTTTGCGCACTCTATATATCTATTGAAGAGGTTCTCGCGCTAGACAGTTTATTCATAATAATAAGTAAAACGATTAAAATAATGGAATAAAAAGATTACTAGCAATATCTTATGCCATTATATATAATATTGTTAATTTTATATGTTAAATAGTTTTAAAATAACAAAATAAAAATTGTAAGATGTTTATTTGATGCACATGCATCCATTTGACATATAATCTAGCCTTTTTCATTGAAGAATATAAATTTCTTGTAAACTGTACGATCAATTTAAATAAACTTCACTGAGAACAAACTTAAATATTACTTTATATTTATAACGATTTTTAAATTGCTGCCTTATACAAAAATGTCTCAATTTAAAAGAGAATAACTACAGAATAAGGTTATACCTTCAATTTGTAAAATTCTATAAATTTAGAATTAAATATCTTCAAAATATATTTATAAAGGAAAAATCGACACGACACAATATATATTATTATCTAATTGATAATACAAATAATTAACTGATTGCATAATAAATAGAAGTAAACTATATAGAACCTAATCTATTTTTTAAATAGATTTTATTTGCTAGCGATATTAATTATTTTGGTTATTTTGATGTATAATGAAAAATAATTTGCAATAATACTTACTGATCGATCATTTTCTTATTGACTTATCACATTTATTGTTCCTTGATTTGTTTATATAACATCATTTCTTTCAATGGGCAAAAACAAATGTAATGAAATATGCTCAAACATTGTGAAAAAGTGTAAGTTATGAAATTATGTTACACCGTAATGATGTAATTTCATAGGAAAGTACAATCTTATAATCTTAGTGATATAACTGTTACAGTATACATTCCTGCAAATGTAACTAAAATATGTATAATATGTATAATATGTAATAAATATTGTATAATTTATTTTTTTACCATCTTTTTCCATTATAGCTTAGTGATGTAAATGTATTTTGCATTTATTAAGTCTCATTCATAGAATAGTATATGGATGTAAACAAGTAAAACAAGGTTCGAAAGAATCTATCAGTGATATAAAAAAAACCAGCTGTTCGGGTGCACAGAATTCTCTTTATTCTTGTGTGAATATAACAATAATGAATATAACAATAATGAATATAACAATAATGAATAAATATGCGTTTCAACCCTTTGTTTTGGATCCGATCAATATAAAATATAATTTTAAATTACATGAGAGTAAATCTTAACTAAAAATATAACTACGGTCAGTTCAATAAAACTTTCAGGATGGTGAAACAACAATTTAGCCAGTTCTTCTTTATCCAAATGCCAATTTGATAAAATAAAAACGGTGTCATATACGTCAATAAGTAAAGCCTCAAATTGTCTCGCTCATCAAATTGTCAGACTTAATGTAAGCGTTTCTCACGACTTGACATGTCTTGTGGTGCGGGTGGTAAGAATCGAAAAAATGAAGAATGGGGAAAATGATTATATTTCACTCGAAAGTTTTATTAGACTGACCGTAGTTATATTTTGAATTAAGATTTACTCATGTAATTTAGAATTATATTTTATATTGAAAAGGATCCAAAACGAAGAGTTGAACCGTATATTTATTTCATTATTATTACATTCAC
>NW_017259567.1:19227-28552 GCF_001594045.1 Atta colombica | reverse complement strand
TATATAAGCATGATGACTGCTGCAAAAAGTTTTGATATCTCAGCAACTAACTTGAAACGTTTTGCATAACTATTTGGAGCGACCTAACAAAATTATTTTCAGAAGATATTTATTAAATAACTTTTTCCATTTCTATTAGAATTACGCATTTCCGACATTTATTATTTCCGATTGCTATCTAAATTTTTAGATATTTCAACGAAACCATTTTTTTCTATATATATATAGATAAAAAATTTAAAAAATATAAATTGGTAAAGTTTCCGAGAGAGAATTATTGTTACTTTAAATTTTTATTATTATATTAAACTTACGCTATAAGTTTATCAATAGCGGGACTAAATAATTGATGTCTGCATATATGATTTGCTCCCAATAAATTTTGATGGAAAAGCGCGTAGGCTCCTATATGTCTACCAAATTATAAAATTTAAGATTAATAGTTTTCTAGGTATGGAATAATTTACTTGATTTACAAAACGTGATGAATGCATACCTTAATCCTGTGCAATCTTTGCTTATATATGAAAATGACAAGTCAACATTCTCATAATTCGGTGGAGCATTCTGTAAAATAAAAAATATTTTTTAAATATTTCAATTACAAATAAAAGAAAATTTTTAATATACATATATAGGATAAAAGCACTAGATGTGGGTCAAGCATTAGTTCTAGACTACTTTTTTATATTTAAATTATTATAGTATTTTCCATTAAAAATAATGTATATCACAAGATTCTTTAACATTTGTTTTACTTTTAGCATTTAGATAAAGAAGAAACGCGGAAATCTAGAGTAAAATTTAGTTAATTTCACATTTCCGCTTTTCTGCGCTTTGTGTAATGGCACCTAATACTTTTATTGTGTAAATTTATTATAAAAATATTTAAAAACTTGTCAAATCTTACAAATGGTGTCAAAAGATTTATTTGTTTTAAATATCGAAATAAAATATAAAATAGTATATTTACATGTTTATATACAAAAAGTTACTATTCATAATTTAATTAGTCTTTATTTCTAAACGTTTAATTTTCATTCATTTTTATTGTAATTTTAAATATCAATGATTTTTAATTGTCACCAATTTTAAATAAATTTGAATCTGTTAAAATTATATCATGATCCACAATTGAGGGGATAGGCGGAATAAAGATCTAATTACAAAATCTTTTTTTTAATAAAAATTTTAATAAAAATAAAGATTTTAATAAAAATTAAAATAACTTGCTACTGTTTTATTATACACAAATGAGTACAGTATCAAATAAATTTATGTAATGTCTTTAAAAAGTTACATGTTATAATTTTCTTACGATCAATATATTATACAGACTGTCAGCGAGATTCTAACAATAATTCACAGGAAGGTAGATGAGACTAAACTGAGTCGAAAAGTCCTCTACCATTTTGCAACTTTTGCAGTTAACAAGATATTAACCCTGTTATGATATTCATGGGTTCAACATATTCTGTGCGATTTTTTACGTTGCTGTAATTTTTTTATAATATAATTTAAAAACCCGGATTGAAGTTGAAAAAAAAAACTTTAATTGTCCATTGATATGATAAGCCTGCAAGGGTTTTTTGTGTCGATATAAGAAAACACAAAAATTCAGAGAGGGTACTGGAGATCCACATGTGATTAACATGTAAGGTTTTTCGGCCTTTATTTTCTATTCTTTTTTATTCTCTAATTAATTTTAATATCGAGCTTAACCCTCAAGGAGATCAAGGTGATTAATCTTTTCCGTTATTCATTAAAAAGTTATGAACAGAAAAATTTTTATGAATATTGGTGTACAACTTTGCTTCCGCCGTTTTTTTTCGAAATTCGAGGCTTTATTGTAAAAAACTGATTATACATTTATGATTCAAAGTATTGTCCATCGCTGGCCACTACTTTCTCCCATCTTTCGGGTAGCGTACGAATCCCGCGTCGAAAAAACTGGTCATCTTTTGAGATTATCCACGAATCGATCCAATTTTTTACTTCTTCATAAGACCGGAAGTGCTGGTCAGCCAGGCCGTGTACCATTGATCGAAACAAGTGATAGTCAGAGGGAGCAATGTCTGGAGAATACGGCGGGTGGGGTAGGACTTTCCATTTCAACGTTTCCAAGTATGTCTTGACCACTTTCGTAACATAGGATCGAGCATTGTCATGCTGCAAAATCACTTTATCGTGTCTCTCGTTGTATTGCGGCCGTTTGTCTTTCAATGCTCGGCTCAAACGCATCAATTGCGTTCGATACCGATCATCTGTGATTGTTTCAGTCAGTTTTAACAGTTCATACACTACGCCGAGCTGGTCCCACCAAATACAGAGCATGACCTTGGACGTCAAAATCATCGTTCTTGAAGCGTTGAAACCACTCATGACACGTTCTTTCACTAATAGCGGCCTCACCATAAGTATTTGAGAGCATTCGATGAGCCTCAGCCGCAGATTTCTTCATATTGAAGCAAAAAATTAAAACCTTCCGCAAATGACGAGAATTTGACTCGTAAACTGACATTTTCAATCGAAAATAACTTTATGATGCAGACACAAATCGACTAATGTTTCTATGGGGTTATGTTGACAGATGCCCAAGTTTATTGTATGACGTCTATGATCTATTTATTTCGACCACCACTTACCGCTAAAGCCATCTATAGGAAAACGGCGGAAGCAAAGTGCACCTAATAGTACGTAATTTTTTCTGCTATTTTTTTTCTGTTTTAAAGCAATGACGGTCATTTGCCCCTGATTGAGAGTGACTTTCACCTGAAGCAACTCTCATCCTACCCCCCTCACTTTAAAAATTCGATTTTAGAACAGAAAATTGATATTTTAAGCAGAGAATTTGTTTTTAAAACCCCCTGTCAAGGGAAAATACTATTAAAATATGTATTTTATGTTTTAAAATTGTGTGCTATTCATAACAATTTTTCTGTTAGCAACTTTTTAATGAATAACGAACAACAGAAAAGATCAATTTTCTTAAAGATCAAGATCTTGATTTTCTTAAGAATCAAGATTAGTTGAAGATCATTTGGGGCTATGTAAAAGTGAACATTTATCAATAAAAATTATTGAAGATCAATATTCGATAATTTTTGATAATTAATATTTTGTTAACTTAATGCGAAAATTGCAAAATAATAGAGGATCTTTCTTCAACTTAGTTTAGTCCGCTCTATCAGCACATGAAATATTCAATAACTTTTTACTCAAGAGATAAAAATTGTTTAATTTCTTCTCGTAGAGTTCTGAGAATTTTTTAAAAATTTTCTTAACAATTTTTTAATACTGCATTTTCTTATTGACAACTATTTTTATCAACTAAGAAAACTGTGATACTAAAAAATTCTGAAAAAATTTTCAGAGTTCTATAAAAAAAAAAAATAATATAATTTTTCTCACTTATTGTTTTTTTTGTAAAGTTGATAATTGATAACTTGAGTAAAAAATTATTGCAAATATTTCTCAAAATCACTTTCATTTTGAGGAGTCCCGATTATCATAATCGTGCCGCACACAAAATAATTGGCGATCATTCTGGGACACCCTGTATGCATATCGTAATATGTACGATACGCAAATGTCTTTCATTATTTTTATGGGATGTAATAACGCCATCAAAAACAATAAAGCGAATTAATCCGCAATTAGCATTAATATTGTTCTGAATAGAAAAACACATGATTTTTTTTTAAAGAATACAATTTACAATTAATAGTTTTATTCTATATATAAGAGAAGATATTTTTGTAATTATCTTTAGGTAAAAATAAAACAAAATCATAGGATAATAAAGTAGTACACTGAGAAAAAAAATTTATTCAACAAAAAAAGAACTATTTGACTCAACAAAATGCTGAGGTCGAATAAATATCAATGTAGCAAAGAGCAAAGAGCAAAATATTTTGTGTTATTACTATAATGTAAATTATTATGATGATTTTTAATTTGGCTCAACTAAACTGAGTTATTGCAGGAAAAAGATTTATTTGATTTTAGAATATATTTAATTGAATAGAAATTTATTTTGATGATTTATTAAATAGCGTTAATTGAGACAACAAAAGGATATATATGTCAAATAAAAAAATAATAGAATAACCAAATTTGTGTTTAAAATAATTACATATTGTTTATGCTCGTTTATGCTTCTTTACAGTTGTATACACAAATTTGTATACACAATATTATTGTGAAATTCATGTATGTTTTATTTGACTAAATATAATAGTCGGAGTGACAAAATAAATAGTAGATCGAACTTTATATTTATTTGATGTGACACAATATCTTTTTAATGAAATAAAATATTTTGATCATTTCGTAATAATTTAAATTGAATAAACTATCTTTCTTGCTTGTTCAAGTATTTATAAAATATATTGAGAAGACGCTTTAGTTTGATGAAATATTTGTTTCTTTTGAAGAAGAATAGTTAATGTAACATAAAAAGTCGAAAATTAACGAATTTATTTGATTAATTATACTTTAACAAAAAAAATAATTTGTTTTGTTATTGTTACTTTTATTTTTTCAGTTCAATTTATTGTATTATTTACTGGTTTCGCATATCTATATTCTTGTCTTATTAACTACAAATAATTATTGAAAAACGCATTGCATCGCAAGATTTGAATTTACGGTCCTTAGAACGGCAGCCTAATACACTTACGCTGAGCTAATCGCACGTTTGTGATCGAGTCATTGCCAACATTACTTATGTCTCTTACGGTAATCATTCTTAATTTGCCTCTGCTGACAATTTAATATTATTAAATCTCAATTTTGATTGAAGGCTCCAAAGAATAAATCGTAGGAAGATAAAAAGCCAATGCGAGCCAGCACAGGTTGTAAAAATATAATATATTCTGAAATGAAATAGAATTACAGACGTTTCAACCCTTATTATTGAATCATCTTCAATGTATATTTGAAAAGTTCAATTGAGAAAATTTAAACATATAATATTCGCTTACTATTTCGTCAATAGGTAAAATATAAAAGTTGTCTATTTAATTAGATACTCGAACAATTACATTATCTGCAATATACAACAATATGAAAAATAATATAAGACTTAAAATACTAGTATAAAAAAATCTTTGATTGAAGAATCTGGATAAATTTACATATTGACGATGATCAGATAATTTAGAATGTGCGTACAGTAAGACATTTCAAGAGTATGTAAAGAGATCAAAACGAAATTATCGTTACTAAGTAGGGAAAATAATACAATAAATAAAAGGAAACAAGAAATCCAAAAAAGTTATAATAATAAATATGTACATTAATTATAAAATCTGGAAAAATCATTCTTCTTAAAAAAGCTCATGGTATAAAGAATACATTCAGTATCCTCCTGTAAATTTAAACCATAATTCTATTTCTTAATATAAATAGATTCTGAGAGTAATCGCTTGTTGTAATTCTTTTCTTCATCTAAAATCTTGTTCCAATCGAATTCATGATTAAATTCCAATCTATGTCCATAATAACCGAGTGTTGATTAGTATGTCTATTGATGTGATTATGATGTTCTGATATTTTTGTTTTTATAATCTTTTTGTTTGGCCTACGTATGAAGTGTTATAATCAGAACAATTAATTTTATATACTATGTTAGAATGTAAAAAAGAATATCCTTCTGAATTCTAATGAAAGAACTTAATTTATATAATTCCACATAGGTCAAGCTAACAGTTTTATTATTTTTGAAAAATCTTTTGAATTTCTCTGATATTGACAGAACAATAAAGAAAATTATTAAAAGCTTAGTTGCAGATCATGAATTATTATTCTTACTAATTTTGTTATTGTTAAGTTGTTTAAATTTTATCTAAAGTCTTCTTTTGATATAAATATTATATTGAGAGGGTATTCGTTATTCAATAGAATATCTATTACTAATCGAAAGTTTTTTTCATAGAAACTAGGATGTGATACAACTCTGTCCGTTAAATCAAAAATTGTTCCCATTTCTGACACATTGGATAGCATAAAAAAATAATTTATTGGGAGTACAAATAAGTTTCCGCCGTTTGCAAAAGACGGCGCCACTAATAAATTATAGTTAAAATTGTTTGATGTAAAACGACATATCGTAAGATTGGACATCCGACAACATCATAACCTTGAAATATTAGCGATTTTATATCAGCATCATATTAGATGTGGGAAAAAGTTCGTGGCGTTTTTTAATGCCATCTAATAGGAAAAACGCCACGAACTTTTTCCCACCAACCTAATATATTTTTTTTGAAAATGTCGAGTTTTGAGCCGAATAAGCGTCATTTGCGGGAACTTTTGATTTACTTCTTTAATTTGAAGAAATCTGCAGCTGAGGCTCATAGATTGCTTATAGAAGCATATAGTGATGCTGTCTAAGTAAGAGAAGTTGTTGTGAATGGTTTCAAAAGTTTAAGAACGGTGAATTTAACCTCGAAGACAAAGAACGTAACAGAAGGCCGAAAGTGTACGAAGACGCGGAATTGGAACGCATTATTGAATGAAGATTCGTGCCAAATGCTAAAAGAACTTGCACTTACATTAGGAGTGATTCAACAAACAATTTCATATCGTTTGAAATCATTGGGAATGATTCAAAAGCAAGGGAATTGGGTTCTATATGAACTGAAGCCGAGAAATATTGAACGCCGATTTTTCACATGTGAAATGCTGCTTGCTAAGCATAAACGAAAGGGTTTTTTACTCATATAATCACTGGTGATGAAAAATGGATCCACTACGATAACCCAAAGAAGAGGAAATCATGGGGACTATCTGGCCTTCAACATCGACAGCCAAGCCAAATATTCATGGAAAAAAACTCATGTTGTGTTATTTGTATTTGGTGGGATCAGCTTATTGTCGTGTATTATGAGTTGCTCAAACCGAACGAGACCATTACTGGGTTCTCTACCGAACACAATTGATGAGATTGAGCCGAGCACTCAAGGAAAAACGCGCCCATTACTACTCCAAGCATGACAAAATTATTCTCCTGCATGATAATACTCGACCACATGTTGCAGTGCCAATCAAAACCTACTTAGAAACACTCAAATGAGAAGTTCTACCCCATCCGCTATATTCTCCAGATATTGCTCCTTCCGACTACCACTTGTTCCGATCAATGACGCATGTCTGAGCAGCACTTCACATCATATGAAGATATCAAAAATTGTATCGATGATTGGATAGCCTCAAAAATGAAGCGTTCTTCCGACGCGGTATCCACATGCTACCAGAAAGATGGGAAAAAGTAGTGACTAGCGATGGCCATTACTTTGAATAAAACATACCATTCTTTCACAATAAATACTTAATTTTTGATAAAAAAACGGCGGAAACTTATTTGTACTCCCAATAAGTACCATAACGTGCTGAAAATGTTGGTGATATCAATCATACCATACAGAGTATCTTTTATCTTTTTTTTATCAGCGTTACATCAAGAAAGTTTAAAATATTACCAAGTTCTAATTTAAATTTTATATTAATCTAGGGTGAAAACTATTAAAATTATTCACAATCATATCAATGTTACATTCTTGAGTTGAAATTACATATCATCGAAATATCTGTAGTAAAATGTTAAAGAGAATAGTAGTTTTTCAAATACAATCTCTAAATCTTGCATGACTAAATCAGCTAAAATGGGAGACAGCGGGGATCCTATTGGGGCACCAAAAGACTGTTTATAAAATTTGTCATTAAAGCTGAAGTATGTGGAGTTAAGTACCAAACTGATTGCTTTGAAAAATTCATCCTTTGATAAATTAATTTTATTATTAAGAAAGTGCCAATGTCGATCAATGCTTTTAATCACTAAGTCTATAGATACATTTGGAAAAAGTGAGATGTCCAATGACATCAACACAGAGTTAGATAAATTTACTTTATTAAGATCATTAACAAGATAAAAACAAGTTAAAAACTATTTTTTATATTAACTACAAGGTTTTTCTAAGTTGTTATCCAAAATTTTGTGTAGAAAGCTTGCAAGAGACTGCCTATAGAGGAACTATAACATGTAACGGGTTGGCCTGTTTATGTATTTTGGGCAATGTTGGATTTGTTGAATTTAAAAAATGATAAGTAAAATGATTAGAAACTAATTCTCGATTTTTTCAGATTTTTAACAAATCTTTTAAATCAGATAATACCTTGTTTAAAAGATTGCGTTTTACCATAGTATAAGTGTCAGTATCCGAAAGTAAAAATTTCATTTTATTTATATAATCAATTTTGTCAAGAGCTACTGCTACATCCTTTGTCGGCGCGTATTAAAATTATTTGTGGATTATCCATAATAAAAATTTGGTCTTTTTTAGCGAGGCAAAAATGAGTTTATCTATACTTATTGTATTAATCAAATTTTTAAAATTAAGGGAAAACTTATTTCTTAAAGAATACTTGTTATTAATTTTTAATTTAGTTATATTATTTTCGATATGCTTGATGAATTCAATAGTGATGCGTTCCAGATTATGTGGAGGAAGACAAAAACTCTTTCTCAATTGCAATAAACATTGTACTTCAATAGAAAAGTTGACGCTCTTGACACACTTGAAATGTCTTACTGTACGCATGTTTTAAATTATCTAACCATCATGAATATGTAATGTAAATTTATCCAGTTTTTTAAATATTTGTATTAGTATTTTAAGTTCTTTAATTATTAAAAGTCTTTTATTATTATTATTAAGAATTATTTTTCATGTTATTGTATATTGCAGATAATATAATTGTTTGAACATCCAGTAAAATACGACAGACAACTTTTATATTTTATCTATTGACGAAATAGTAAGCGAACATTATATGTTTAAATTTTCTCAATTAACTTTTTCAAATTTACATTGAAGATGATCAATATATACCAATAATAAGAGATGAAACGTCTGTAATTCTATTTCATTTGTAAAAATAAAAATTATTGTATTTTTACACACCAGCAACGTGTGCTGGCTCGCATTAGTTTTCTACGATTAATAGTATTCTTCCTACGATTAATAATATTAATATTTGATTATATGGAAATGAACGATAATACGGTATTTATTGACTTATTGTTAGTTGGGAAAGGATAATAACAAAGCGATTCTCTGTCTCGAGAGATTGTTCGATGGAGGGCATGTTTCGTCTGCGATTTGAATATTGCATGTTTTATTTTTACCACTAATTTAACAACAATTTTTAAAATATTTATTTATAATATCATATAATATTATATATAATATTATTTATAATACAATATTATAAATAATATTATTAATAATATTATAAATATTTATTTATAATATTTATTTAT
>NW_017259567.1:10476-19005 GCF_001594045.1 Atta colombica | reverse complement strand
TATATATATATATATTTTTTTGTTTTACAATAGATGCGAGGATTTGTTTGAATGAAGCTACAATAATATCTTTATTATATGAAATAACGTTTTCATAAATTATATACATACTCGTATATTTAAAACAATCAAATATTTTGTCAAATAAGTACATATTCTATATAATATAGACAAATTCTTAGAAGATTGATATTAAGATTGATCTATTATTAATTGAAGTACAATACATGAGAGGCTTAAATTTAGCTTTAATTACATAAAAATTTAAAAAGTACATAAAAATTTTGGAAGAAACATTTTTCATAAAATACAATTTAGTTGTTTGTAGAAAAGTAAGGCCGTTAATATGTTGAATCAACAATATTAGATTAATAATGCGTAAACAATATTAACAATGTCAAATCAATGTTTAATTACAATAAACATCTTAACTTTCTCAAACTGTTAAGTAATTTTGATTATAAATAGTATTAATTGAACTCTAGTTTATTCTCAAAGTAAAAGTAATTCTGTTTAGCTTGACATGCGCTATTCTGTCATTTGAAAAAATATTTATAGTCAGAATTACTTAGTGGTTTTGTAAATAGTTTACTGTAACTAAAAGTAAATATTGATTTGACATTGTTTTACGCATTAGTTCAAAATTGTTGACGACATGTTAACAACCTTACTTTTCAATTTACAATTAATAATAATTTTCAATAAACAATTATGGTTTTTCTGAAAAATATTTCTTCCAAAATTTATATACAGTTAAAGTAACTAATATTTAAGCGTCTTATATATTTCAATTAAGGTTTCTGAGTAGCCACCACAGCCATATTGAAACGTGACGTTAGAAGCGAGAAATGATACGTTAATTTTTATTACATGCCATTTATAAATAAAGACAATTTGGATAAAACAAAATGATAAGATTGCTTTAAAATATTTATAAAAATGGACGAAATCTGTGCTTATTCCCCTTGACAGTCAATAAATAATCATAAAGTGATAAAAGGCGCATTAAGTGCTTTTATTCAATGCGTATGAGCAATTCATTCATTTACACGTGTATGATATTACAAAATTGTGTGATACAAAATTGTACCATTTTCGTTAACCAGCATTGAACAATTTATTAAACTAAAAGTATTGTTAACTACAATTAAGTTTAGTTGAATATAGTTGAATATAGTTGAATAAAAATTGGTGCATTAATCATATATCTTGCTTTACTTGAATGATCTTATATTATTTTTGCGTGAACATATTTTGTTATATAATAGATGATTGATTAAAAATTGATAAGATCAAAATATGTCATTCATAAAAAAAAAGTGAAGTATAAACAAAATTAATTTCATCAGTATAATATTTATTAATTTATTTCAGTGTAATATTTATTAATTTATTTCAAATGTTTATTATTACTACGTTGGATATTAAATACATCCATCTTATTAAAAATATTATTAAAAAGTTTAGTAGGGTACATTTCATAGTAATAACAACAAAACATTTGAAATAATCAATCCCTTTATTACTTTTCAATAATATTTTTCATAACAAATATACAACGTGTAGCAATAATAAATGTACATTTGAAACAAATTATTATTATTATTATTATTAATAAAATTGATTTTGGTCATATTTCACTTTCTTTTTTTGAGTCTACTACATGCCTCGATCTTCTTTTTATCAATTTTTAATCAATAAATTCATCTATTATATAAGAAAACATATGCAAATACAAGGTCATTCAAATGAAACATTTGGATATATAAACAGCTAATTATTCCAACAAAGTGTTAATTTCCATTGACTAAATATTTTCTTTTTATTATTTTATTTGATCACATCACTGAGAAAAAAGTCTGATAATACCTACACTGAAAAAAAAAAAAAAATTAATTTTAATAAATATTTAGTTCAATACTGTCAATTAAACATTTATTTACAGTAAACTTAGAGTAAATAAATACTTGTTCAATAAAAAAAATGTTAAATCAAATTAACATTTCTTGTATCAAATAAATATATCTTTACATTTAATAAATATTTAATTGACAGTATTCAATTAAATATTTATTAAAATTGACTATATTTTTTTTCAGTGTACCAAATGCATATTGGTGCTATAAGTAAAACCTATAAGTAAAACCATACATAATAATAATAACTAACCGTTTGATAATAATTACTAAATATTTAGAAAGCTAAAATTCTCATTTAGTTGGTTCAACTAAATGATTTAGTACTTAAAACCAAATCATTTGATAATATTAATTATATATTCGGTAATTATTATCAAATTATGTGTAGAAGATATTTCTAACTGATTTGATAATAATCAAATTATTTAATAATTATTATTGAAATAAATATGTAATTTGAAAATTGTTATTAAATTAGTAAAAATAAAAGATGCAATACTCAGATCGCAAAACGAAATACGTCCGCCATGATTGGACGATTTCTCTTTGTCTCTTCGAGACAAAAGACAATCGCTTTGTCATTTCAAACTAAATGAATAAATACCAGTGTATTATTTCATTCCCATATAATCTCTTCAAGTATTAATAATATTGAACTGTCAGCATGAACTTAAAGAGCATGAAATTAAAAACGGTTATAGTAGGAGATAGAAATAACGTTAACAATAACATGATCAAGTGCGATTAACTTTGAGTAAGCGCATTAGGCTATCGTTTTAAGAATCGTAAGTTCAAATCTTGGCGGTGTGGCAATGCAATGTGTTTTTCAATAATTAATTGTAGTTAATAAGAAAATATAGATATGCGAAACCAGTAAATAATAAATTGAACTGGAAAAATAAAAGTAACAATAACAAAAAGAATTATTTTTTGCGTTAAAATACACTAAGAAGAAAGATATATAGTAATGGTATCAAAAAAAGAAAATTTTTCACAAATGGCCGATTATTTGGTTATTTACGTTTTGTAAATAACAATGTGAAATTTGGTTGCTATTACAAAATAAATATTCTTTTAGTAATTTCAACAAAATAATCCACTATGGTAGAGTAAGCAGTAAGAGAGACGTTCGCTGTTAGGCTAGAAGTGTGCATGGACGGAACCTGTGATGGTCTGATCTACAGGACGACCCAAATCCTGACATGATAGTTTCGCGGCTTATCTGAAATAAGGAAATTAGAGAATCTGCGAGCATTGCATAGCTGCTATTGATACCGGAATTCATACTCTCTTCTCTAAGATATCTCTGTTAGACTTACGCGGATGATATCGCTATCATGGACCCGTGGTCCGACTAGAGGCGCCATCATCTGTGTTCTCTCTATTCTGCGCGCTGTTATCGCGTAGCGCTTCATTGTATTACTGATATTAGTATTACTGAAGACCTTCTTCTCTCGTTATGCATTGAGTAGCGTGTTCGCGATTTATATTCGTCTTTATAATAAATGTGTAATTACTTTTCGTACGCTTTATTACCATTCGCATACCCGCTCACAATCTCAAATTTAAACGAAATACATTCTGATGTTATTCCTGATAGATATCTATGATTAATATTGCTTATAGTAAAACCTGGAATGTTATCATAGGTATATTATAAAGATATATTAGAGATAATTATAGTATCTAATTGGGATATATTTGGGAGAATGTTTCTAATAATAATGGCTTAATTTGTACCGATTATATAGACAAAAAATATTCCGATAGTATGTAATTTTGAAGATTTCTGGTAAAATCTTTTTAGGTCAGAATATCTTGAAAACCTGATATAATGGAACAATTTGGGCTATGGATTTGATTTTAACATACTTTCGGGATAGTATTACATACTATCTATGTCAAAATTCATTGTTGGCCTGCATTGTTTTTAATATGTATCAATTAATTGGTATAAACACTGAAAAAAAGAGTTTGGTTGGATTATTTGGAAATCTAGATTCAACCAGTATATCTGTTTAAAAACGAATGAATCAGAATTCTTGTAAGAATTACCAGATGAATTTTTTCTAATTAAATCTTCTAGAATTTTTTGTTGGTCTAATGCCTTCCTGTTGAATCTATCAAATTTTCTTGTTGATCAAACAATTATTTCCGTAAATTCTACCAAAATTTCTACCAGAATTGATCGAATAAATTTTTCCCATTATCTTTTTGTTGATAGAATATGGTAGTGCTTCTCATTAAATCTATTGGAATTTCTTGTTGATCGAATAATTTCTGCATGTTAAATATATCAGAATTTCTTGATAATAATATTAAGTTTATTCAGTCATGATAACGTAGTTTTTTTCGTTAAAAGTTTTCGAGCTGTTTAATCTCTGTGATTTTTTTTGATCGCTGTAATTTAAATATAAGAATAATTACAACTTAAGAAACATTTTATAAATATTTCTTATACATATTTCTTAGTATTTCGGATGATACCGAGACTGTTCTCGGTATCAATGCAGAGTCGAGATTGAAACGAGAGCGAGACGAGACTTTTTATATCAAGAATCTCGACGATACCGATTTTGTAATGTTAGATATTTCTAACGCATAAGATATAAGTTTCAGACCCGTTTTTCATTATTTGGTTAATTGTTTAATCTGATCATTACGATCACTTCAGCAGAAAATTGCGTATGAGTTAATTAAAGAAGAAATTCAACACTCTTTCGAAAATCAATCAGAAGGAAAAGACTTAATATACAATAAAAGTACCCTTCGTTCGATATTTGCAATTTTGTAATATTACATAATTGTTTCATTCAATGAGCCAATTTATCACAGATAAAGCCTATTAGATAAAACATCAAGTTAAACAGGTGATCGAGCTTTAATTTGTACGAGGCTCGAATAGATACTATATTTGTATGTAGTAATGAAAGAAAAAAGAAGTTAGAAGTCGGAATAATGTATGAATTAAAAAAAAGTTTTAAAAATTCTTTGAAATTAGTAGATTTAATAAAAAAAGAAATTACTTCTTAAGAAACTACTTAAGAAATAATAATAACTCATAATTGTTTTCTTTGCATTTAAAAAAAATTTCATTGAACTTTATGGTGCATCTTGTACTTAAAAATTACGAGTAAATTAGCCTACATTTAACACATATAGGCATGTACATATATGTAATCATATAAATTTAATTACATAAACTTATTTGATGTAAATATCTTATTCATACATTTCTGCTTTGCTAGAAATGTTTCAGAGATTAAAAATGATTATAATGTCACTAACGTTGAAAAAATATATTGAAGGTAAAGGAAAATGAATAAACAAACATGGTCGATAATAAAGAAAAACTTATAAAAATTATAGAAACTTAGAAAAATTAGGTTATTACCATAACCTTCAGTTAATGGTAGCATAATTATTTTTATTTTGTTAATGCGAATAGGCGTACATTTATATGACTAAAATACTTACTTCATGCATACCATACTCTTATGTCTTATTCGATATTATCACAAAAAAGGGACAGAAAAATTATACACAAAGGAAATAATACATATATTTTATTTAAAAAATATATAAATATTAAAAGCAGATTCTTTGATTTCGCCTTTTCCTTTATTGAATATTTTCATCCTTTTGAAAAAAATGTGATTTTGTAAATTAATTGTTTGAAAATTATTATTCTGTATTTATATAAATTAAATTTTAATGGAAGTAGTTTTTGAAACTTACTTGATGAAAACATATGCAATAGCTTTCTTTGTTTGTAAAAATGATCTGTCTATCTAATATAAATTTCTGTCTATCTAATATAAATTCATTAAAAAATTGTATGAGATCGTGTGTGTGGTGTGTGTGTGTGTGTGTGGTGTGTGTGTGTGTGTATGTGTGTATGTGTGTGTGTGTGTGTGCGCACGTCGATATTTTTGATAAAAAAAATTAAGATTAAAATCTTTAACAAAAATTACTTATAAGATTAGTTATTGCAGTACTTTAATATTTTCTCTGAAATTTATTTTTGAGACTACAAGTCAACCAAGAATTTATACATAAAATTATACGTGTCGATTTCGTTTAATTTATTTCTATGTTTTGTAATAACTAATGATGCCTTAGAAAATAATCTTTCCGCTGGAAGTAGCGATAATACCAAAAATATCCTTAATCACTTTTGATAAAGTAGGATAAGTTATTTCATTTTGTTTCAACCAGTTTAGTACTGAACATTCTTTCGACATTCTTGGCGTATTTCTGTACGTTTCAAATTCTTGAATTGGTGTATTCATTATTTGTTTCGTGTACAAAGAATCAATATGTATCATCGTCTGTTTCAATCGTTTCTGTACAATCATTGCTATCATTTTGTTTTTCATTATACGAGTAATAATTTTGTAGTATTCGAAAAATTATTCTGTAGGCTCTGTTTTCATTTTCTTTGCCCAACGAAGTTAAATCAAAAGATTAGCAAATTAAAAATTTTGTGTGTATATAATTACTAAATTTTATATTGATTATTTAATGATAAATAATCTCAATAACTTTTCTCTAATAATAACACTTTCTCTAATAATAATCACAAAATGCAACTTTAAATAAAATTTAAAAAATATGCTTTAAACCAGATATATTCATTTATTTTCCAAAAAATTTAAATTACTACTATTATTAGTACACAAATCAATAAAAAGTTCAAAAATTTAATTAATAAAATAATGAATAATAGTGAAGTTTAATCGCATAGATCGTAAAAGAAATTGAAAAAAATGCTTATTATGATTATCGAAATCGAGACGAGATTATCATTGTCAAGATCAGACCGATATGAGATGAAAATTTCGAGATCAAATCGAAACCGAGACGAGAGCTAGTCTCGCCTCATCTCGGCGAGATCGAATCACAATATTTCTTAAGTTGTAATTATTCTTATATTTAAATTACAGCGATAAAAAAAAATCACATAATGATTAAACAGGAAAGCTCGTCTTTTAAAAAACTTTTTTTTGATTGAATAAACTTGGTATTTGAGGACTCAAATCCGGAGTCGAAATGTACGTAGTATAAACAAATTTAGTCTTTATTTATGTTATTAATATACTATCCAATTGTTTGTGGATACATCTTTTGCCTTATAAATGTAAATATATTATTTGCGCACGTAGGCTCTTACAAGCATTTTCCTGGATTAAATTTATTCTTGGAGTCGCAAATTATTAGTTGGTATAAGAATAATTATATTGGGAGTACAAATAATCCGCCGTATGGAAAAGACGGCGCCACTAATAAAACTATAGTTAAAATTATTTGATGTAAAACGACATATCATAAGATTGGACGGCAACACTATAACCTTGAAATATTAGTGATTTTTGTATCAGCATCATATATTTTTTTTTGTACGAAAATGTCGAGTTTTGAGTCGAATAAGCGTCATTTGCGGGAACTTTTGATTTACTTCTTTAATTTGAAGAAATCTGCAGCTGAGGTTCATAGATTGCTTATAGAAGCATATAGTGATGCTGCCTTAAGTGAGAGAAGTTGTCGTGAGTGATTTCAAAAGTTTAAGAACGGTGAATTTGACCTCGAAGACAAAGAACGTAGCAGAAGACCGAAAGTGCACGAAGACGCGGAATTGGAAGCATTATTGGATGAAGATTCGTGCCAAACGCTAAAAGAACTTGCACTTACATTAGGAGTGACTCAACAAACAATTTCATATCGTTTGAAATCATTGGGAATGATTCAAAAGCAAGGGAATTGGGTTCTATATGAACTGAAGCCGAGAAATGTTGAACGCCGATTTTTCACATGTGAAATGCTGCTTGCCAGGCATAAACGAATGGGTTTTTTACTCATATAGTCACTGGTGAAAAATGGATCCACTACTAATGGATAACTCAAAGAAGAGAAAATCATGGGGACTATCTGGCCTTCAACATCGACAGCCAAGCCAAATATTCATGGAAAAAAACTCATGTTGTGTATTTGGTGGGATCAACTTATTGTCGTGTATTATGAGTTGCTCAAACTGAACGAGACCATTACTGGGCTCTCTACCGAACACAATTGATGAGATTGAGCCAAGCACTCAAGGAAAAACGCGCCCACTACTACTCCAGGTATGACAAAATTCTCCTGCAAGGTAATGCTCGACCACATGTTGCGGCTCCGGTTAAAACCTACTTAGAAACTCAAATGGGAAGTTCTACCCCATTCGCTGTATTCTCCAGACCTTGTTCTTTCCGACTACCACTTGTTCCGATCGATGACGCATGGCCTGTCTGAGCAGCACTTCATATGGTATGAAGATATCAAAAATTGTATCGATGATTGAATAGCCTCAAAAGATGAAGCGTTCTTCCGACGCGATCCACATGCTACCAGAAAGATGAGAAAAAGTAGTGGCTAGTGATGGCCATTACTTTGAATAAAACATTATGTACCGTTTTTTCACAATAAATGCTTAATTTTTGATAAAAAACGGCGGAAACTTATTTGTACTCCCAATATTAAAAAATATAAATTTTGAAAAAAACAATTCATATAGAAAATACACATATATTTTATAATAATAAAAATTAATGTAAATGGTATATATATATATATA
>NW_017259567.1:9441-9752 GCF_001594045.1 Atta colombica | reverse complement strand
ATATTTAATTATTATATTTAATAAGCTTGCCTCATCAAAAAATTTGTATTCAATTCATGTTTTATAATTGTTGTATAAAACTTAGCTCTTGTAGCATTTTTCTTTTTCTCATTTGGATTCTTTAAAATATTATATGCAATTTTTGCGTCCACAGCTTTGTCAATCAGTTGAAGAATTTCCTGATTACGATGAACAAATAAATTACTTAAAATGAACAAAAGAATGCACATTATTCATTCTTGCAAACAAATTAATTTCGTTATTTTAACTTTATAAATTTTTTAAGTCAATATAATTATTTTATATATATA
>NW_017259567.1:1494-9425 GCF_001594045.1 Atta colombica | reverse complement strand
TTATATATATATATATATTAGGTATAGTAAAAAGAAACCTATTATTTTTCCATTCAATTTCATGCAAAAATAATGAATTTCTTTTTACTACACTTCATATATATATATATACTAATTAGTACACAATATTATTATTAAGTATAATTACAGTAATATCATTAATATTAGAAGACAATTAAAAAACTCGACAAAACTTATTCCATTTTACTCTGTCTATTCTATTTGTCACATGGTTGCTAAATATAAATTTATTAATTTACGTTTACTGATTGCTGGTAATGTACATGCGAGATTAAACTGAACAAAGTTTTTTTTAATGATGTCTTGTTCTTTTTGTCTGTTGTTAGAAAAAGAAACATTTTCAATGTTATTGCAAGCAGTGTCTAGAATATACTCGGAAGAATTACAATATTTTTCTTAATGTTTGAAATAGGAATAGCAGCAATCGTATTTTCATCAAAAGACAGTGTTTGTAGAACAAAAGTAATTTAAGGAAAATGTTAAACAAAAAAAATGATGACAAATTTAATAATTATTATTAATAAAAAAGCAAAAATTAATATGTATTGTTACAATGCATAATGAACAATAAATAGACATTGAAAATAATGATCTGATTTCTAAATAGATAAAGTATGTTTTCCAACAAACGATACAACACTATGATCATCTCATCCTTGTTTATAACATTGATGAACAACAAGGACGTAATGATACATTGTATCGTGTTATCTGTGTCGCTTGTTGAAAGCGCACAAAATTGACTTTGACACTGTTGATAATGCAATCTCATCACTATATCATTTGGAAATAAGATCATAATAAATATAATAATTTTTATGCTTATCTCAAGCTCTGTGAGCTTATGAGCTTTAAGTTTTTTAGAAAATTTTGCTCTAGGCCCTACTTTACATAAAAGTACTAGTAAATTTTTTTCTAAACAAATAAGCGCTTCATACTCTATTTCTTGTTCTAAAAAAGAAATAATAACAATTCAACATAATATCAACATAATATAAAATGTATTATGTTTTATGTTTTTTCAGATATTAAATAATAAAGTTAGAAGACTTAATAATAACAGAAGTAATGATTCAAAAAGATATTGACGCAAAAATTGATTTGCTAAGCATATGAAAATAATGCACTAAATTTAAGAATAGGGAAAGTAATAAAGAGATGTAGAACAAATCTTTTTAGAATAATCTTATAAATTTAAAGTATAGAGTTGATAGGGGCATTTTGTTTCACGTATGGCGCGTATAATGCATTATTTATTATCGTTTATCGAATATAAAGAAAGATAAGGCCGCTATCTAATTTGTGTGTCAATTTTTCGAGTCTGTTAATTGGTAGGATATAGAAATCCGAAGACTTTCTCTATCCTGCACACATTAGGGCTGCATTCCGTTTCACATATGATGTGCATGATCTTTTATCCTTGTTATTCACCGAATGGTGATACAAACAAGATTAAACAATATACGTGAAACGGAACATAGCCTAGATCTGTTGCTCGCATTTTTGATATTCGATATCTTCTTTCTCTCTTTTCAAGGCCAAATATATAACTTATTTCAGTTTTCAAGAGCAAAAACATTTAGGGACTTCATGCAATGTGAACAATTTGTCGTACGACAAATGCACAAATGAAATGGCGATTTAAATGCAACATGCGTATTATGCGTAAAACGAAGTGCGTCCATTATCTATGTGCCAAGCAATATCGTTACAGAAATCTAAATTATGTAATCTTTAAAAACTTCTATGTATTTCTCAAAATTGGCGAAGAAGAGAAGATGTTTTTTCATCAGCCATGCTATTTCAATAACGTTCCACTTTTTCTTCGAATTTTTGACACAGATCACGTACATACGATTTATTATTAGAATTGTTCATTCAATTAAACTTGTAATTTCGTTTCATAAGATTTCACTTTACGATACATGCTCGATGCTCGATTACGATCAGCCATCGATACGCGATCAATGTACGAAACAATTTACGTTATACGTATTCGCTTGACTCGCGCGACTTGCGCGAACTTGCACAATGATAAAACCGGATGCGCTAGCGTTAATCAAAATTCTGGTAACGTATGTTTAGTGAATATAACAAGAAGTTTTATAGATCCAACTGAAAAATATTAAACAGATTCTTATAGTATAATTTACCAAACGGTCTAATCATAAAATTTCGAGTCCTATTATAATACCAAAAATTCTGCTAGATTTAACTAAAATGCATTTAACCATATATATCTTGTTGATATAATCAAATCATTTTTCTCAGAATATAGACATTATTGTAGTTGTTGCACCTAAAATAACACAATATATTAATCAAAACAATATGTCAAAAGGCTCAATAAAATTAAATAATAATATAAAAGAGAACTACAAGCCTAATATAAAAATTTTTTTTAATAATATAAATAGTTAAATTATAAACAAAAACAAAGATCTATAACAAACGTTTCGTATCCAATCGGGTCATTTTCAATGTTAACAAATTCGATTATGAACTTACTTACAATATAAAATATAAAATATATCTAAATAAAAATATATATTATGTACATTAAATGTTTGTAGTATTTTAAAAAATTAATAATGTTTCTAAACCCTAAGTTATATATCACAATATATAAACGCTGTGTTGATTCTTCTAGTATTTGGTAATAATATATAGTCTTCATACGCATCCAACATTTCAAATGAGTCATTAAACTTAAAGGAAATGCATTCAACGATATTCTGTTAAAAATAATATTATAACTTATTAACAATTAAATTCACGTGTAAATGTTATTAAGATTCATAAATTGTATTATAAAACTTAAAATATCAATCAATTTGTATTATAACCTATTATAACCTATTAACCTATTAACAAATAAATTATTGTGTAAATGCCAATAATATAATATAAATATACCTTAATTAATAAAGCAAGTAGTCATTTTAACAAAAATATATATTGGAGCAAACTTGTAATTAAAAATGAAAGTGTATATGTTTTAACGAGAAACAGTATGATATGAAACAATCTCAAGGAAACAAAGATCAGTACGAAAATGGAAAGATTGGAAGGGTATAGAGAAGGAATAAGGTAACAAAGCAAAAAGGAAAGAGATTATGAAGGGGAAAGTATTGTATGATTTGTAGGTATGGTTCTGGCAAAGATTCTATTTCTACTTGTCTGTTTAATCCCTGTCTTTGTCTTTTAATATGTATCGTCTCAGATTTAAGTTTTTTATTGTAGGATGGTTCTTGATCCAATATTTTAATGTCATTCCATTTGAAATTGTAGTTGTAATTAATACGCTAATCAGTTATCACTGTAGGAGTACCTGTTTTTTTTCTTATATCTGAGATGTGTTCATGTATTCTGGTTTTTAGCTATCTTTTGATTTGACCAACATAGCTTGCACAATCACCACATGAAATTTTGTAGATTGTATTTTGATTCGAAAATTTATCCAATTGATCCTTTCCTCTTCTTATAAATCCTTTTAACGTATTAGAAATAGTAAAGGCTAATTTATAGTGAAATTTCATTATTAAAGATAGGAAGCTTTCAGATATAGATTTCACATAAGGAATTGTAAAATATTTTTCTTTTGCTTGTAGATGAGTATCATGTGTATTATTATTGTGAATATGGGATCTCAATCTTTTATCAATTTTAAAAAAAAACGAAAAAAAGAGAATAACCGTTATTTAGTAATGGATAGCATTTACTAAGTTCTTTTGATAAAAACAAGGATATGATACTTTTATTCTGTCAACCATAGACAATGGCTAATTTATGATAAAGAAGATGATGCAAATAAAAACTAAGGAATCTGCGAGAGAAAGTTATCTTTTGATATCTATCAAAAATGATTTTTTGATTTTCTATGATAATTGTTGTATCAAGAAAATTTATTCTTCCACAATTGCCAATCTCCATCATAAATTGTATTCTTGTATGCAAGGAGTTAAAAATATTAAAAATCTCCTGAATTCTGTTAAATGGAGTCGCCAAGATAATGTCATCCACATATCGAAAATAAAATAAAAGATCTACTGGTAATTTTTCAATTGCTAATGTCTGTAGGTTTTGCATTACATGTTTGCAATGATCGAGGATAATGGTGAGCCCATTGGGGAACCAAAAATCTGTTTATAAATTTATTGTTGAAAGTAAAAACTGTGGAATTTAAAATTATTCTAACAGCTATCAAAAATTCCTGTAAGGGAATGTTAGTTTTCTTAGAGATGTAATCCCATCTTCTAGCAATATTATCTAATGCCAAACTTATCTAGTGTTCTGTAGGAACATTATTAAACAAAGATATAACATCAAGAGAAACGAGTATATAGTCAGGATCGAATTGAAATCATTTAGTTTGTCAACCAAATAGAAACTATTCTTAATATAACTATGTGCCTCCGATATACTCTCATGGATTATGTTATGTAAATATGAAGAAAAAAAATATAATGGACTATTAATAGAAGAAGTACGATTATTCTTAATGAGTTGCTTAGTTTATGGATTTTGGTTAAACCATATGTTGTAGATATATTCCTATCAGTGGAAAATAATTTACGATATGTGGAATCGTCAATCAAACCATTTTTTTTCTATCTGACGAGCAATTCCCGTGAATAATTAGTGATTTTTTTAATAGGAAATCTTTATCAATTAATTCATAAGTGTGTGTGTGTGTCTTCCAAGAAAATCTTCTTCATATTCGAAATATAGTGATCCTTTTCAAAGACAACGGTAATATTCTCTTTATCAACCTTTGTAATGAGAAAATTAGGGTGATTAACAAATTTTTTTGTTAACATCAACCAACTATTAATCAATTTTTTTGTGGAGTCTAAATGTGGGAAATCCTTTTGAAATCTATAAAGAATCGGAATAGTTGGTTCTGACAAAATTAACTATATTTTTCGAACGGCCTGCAATATTACTTTCTACATAAATAAATTCCACTACTGTTTTTTCAATATTGATATTATTAATAAGAAGCCCAAAATTTTCACTTAATTGTAAAAGAAACTAGATTTTTTTAGGAACATTAATGTCACTCAAATTAATAAATCACTTATCTTAGAGTGTATTCAAAGAAGAAATGGCATTAAACTGATTAGATAGAATACATACTTTCTCAATATTACACAGTTATTGATGGATGCAGCAAAGTTATTAGGAGTCACAAAAGTATGTGTAATGGGTTTAATTTTTGATTTTATTAGTTTAGACTTTTTTAACATTAACCAATCTATCTTTTTGTTAATTTTATACGTTTTTTTTTTTTGTAAAAATAAAAATTATTAATATAGTCTTGATATTTAAAAAACTCATAATAGATAGAAAATGGCAAATTGTCAGAGATAATGTTAGTTAATATTATAAATCTCCAATCTTATATAAGGTAAATGTTGATATGCATTTTTCATTTCCAAGCGCATGATTGCTGTCACACTATTCGTTTATAATTTTAGATAGATTCGTTTCTAATTTTTTATACGAAGATCTGTCATACATAGAAATATTATTAGTACTTGTATATTTTGAAAAACTAGTGATGGAACTAGATTTATTAAATCCTAATATTAACATTTAATTTTATCAGATTAATAGAATTCTTTAAAAGATTGCACGTATCTGTATCAAAAAATGTTATGTTCTGATGAAGTCAAAAATAAAATCAGAGTTATTACGCATCATTTCGCTCTGCGTGTAATAAATCAAAACAATATCAAAAGACTCAATAAAATTAAACAATAATATAAAAGAGGGCTACAAGCCTAATATAAAATTTTTTTTAATAATATAAATAGTTAAAATGGAGTAAAAAAATGCTCGTATATTTTTTTAAAAATTAACACAATGTTATGGCTTATTTCGAACTATATTTAAATTAACTTTAAATTAATATAATTAGCTAGGAACATTTGAATATTTCAGTCAACAGTAGATTAATTATGTATAAATAAAATAGATTTGCCAAATTCCTCAGTTGAGATCGAGAATCCAATTTGTCATAGACTTGTATCAAACGATTTGAGAATTCTTTAATTACGAATATTTTATGATATTTTGTAGAACAAATAGATTTATTATTATAAGATTATATATTAATGTGTGAATAAGAGGTACCAGGTACAGAATCAAATAATAATTTACGATAATTTATATAAAATACTATAATCTAAATTCTTAATCAAAGATCCGATTAAGTACAATAAAGATATTGACTGTTGCTCGTTTGAAAATTAACTGATGTGAAGTATAGATCAAATAAAAAGTAAGTCAATAAAATCGAATGTAAAAACAAATCTGTTCAAAACTGTGACCATTTATATTCTCGTCAAGATGTTAAAATAATAGTTATCCAATAACTCAGTATCTTTCATTAAATTTAAACCGTTTTTTTGTTCTTTAATATTAATATAACATTTCAGAAATATTTCTTTTACGATAATTCTTCAAAATCAAGAATATTAACTTTTTCCCAATCAAAATCATGATTAGTTTCTGTGATATGTTTCGAGATTACTGAGTATTTGAATTACTGGTCCAATTTTATATTATTGCGATTGTCCTTTAATTCTTGTTTGCAATTGTTTCTTCGTTTGGCCAACATACGATATATATAAAGTAAATTACAATACTGCATCGCAGTATTGTAATTTACTTTATATATGACATTATTATTTTTATTATGTTGATTTTTATCCTTATGAACTTTAATAAATTTATTAAGCTTGTTTAAGCATCTATAGCCAATCATGGATTTTTGAATTTATTAATAGACTTAATAATTTTATTAGAAATAAATAGATCTTATATATGGGAAAACTATTATCTTTCTCAAAATTCCATCAGTGTCAACGTTATCTGAGTTGATGTTATTAACCATCGTAGATTTTTTACAAGCCAAATTTTTGATCCTTTTATTAATATTAGGTATACAACTTTGCTTCCGCCGTTTTCCTATAGATGGCTTTAGCGGTAAGTGGTGGTCGAAATAACTAGATCATAGACGTCATACAATAAACTTGAGCATCTGTCAACATAACCCCATAGAAACATTAGTCGATTTGTGTCTGCATCATAAAGTTATTCTCGATTGAAAATGTCAGTTTACGAGCCAAATTCTCGTCATTTGCGGGAGGTTTTAATTTTTTGCTTCAATATGAAGAAATCTGCGGCTGAGGCTCATCGAATGCTCTCAAATACTTATGGTGAGGTCGCTATTAGTGAAAGAACGTGTCGTGAGTAGTTTCAACGCTTCAAGAACGATGATTTTGACATCGAAGACCGGCATAGCGGTGGAAAAGAGAAGATTTTCGAAGATGCAGAATTGGAGGCATTACTTGAGCAAGACTCGTGTCAAAATCAAGAAGAATTGGCACGATCATTGGGAGTGACTCAACAAGCCATTTCAAAACGCCTCAAAGCCATGGGAATGATTCAGAAGCAAGGAAATTGGGTGCCGTACGAATTGAAGCCGAGAGATGTTGAATGGCGTTTGTTTGCTTATGAACAGCTGCTTGAAAGGCAAAGACGGAAGGGATTTCTGCATCGCATTGTGACTGGGGACGAAAAATGGGTTCATTACAATAATCCCCCGCAGAAAATCATGGGGAGTTCCCGGCCATACTTCCACGTCGACGGCCAACCGAATATTCACGGCTCCAAGGTCATGCTCTGTATTTAGTGGGACCAGCTCGACATAGTGAATTGTTAAAACCGACTGAAACAATCACAGGCGATCGGTATCGAATGCAATTGATGCGTTTGAGCCAAGCATTGAAAGACAATGGCCGCAATACAATGAGAGACACGATAAAGTGATTTTGCAGCATGACAATGCTCGATGTTGCGAAAGTGGTCAAGACATACTTGGAAACGTTGAAAGTCCTACC
>NW_017259567.1:0-1372 GCF_001594045.1 Atta colombica | reverse complement strand
ATTCGTGGATAGCTTCAAAAGATGACCAGTTTTTTTGACGCGGGATTCGTACGCTATCCGAAAGATGGGAGAAAGTAGTGGCCAGCGATGGACAATACTTTGAATCATAAATGTATAACCAGTTTTTTACAATAAAGCCTCGAATTTCGGAAAAAAACGGCGGAAGCAAAATTGTACACCTAATATTATTTTATTTTATTTTTTTAATTTTTCTAATTTTATTTATTTTATTTATTTTATTTTATTATTTTATTTTAATAATACTGTATATTGTTATATTATATTTTTATATTTATTTCAAAAACGCATTTATTAAATGCATTTTTATACAAAATGAACCTGAAATGAATCTTTTTTTAATACAGAATGTTTTCAATCATTACGCATGCATGCGTAACATGTCCCAATTGTACCACCTTCTGAGACAAATGGCACTTTTAATGGATCCATGGATATGCTCTAACGCCACGCGAACAAGTCGCCATATTGGTTCCGATGTCGCGACGTATTGGGTATGTGGAGCATACAACGCAGACAAACCTCTTGTATCGACTTGTGTCACTAAATGGAAAGCACGCTCTATAGAGCTGCAAGTTCTAGCACTTACGGCGCTACTATAGTGTAAGATAGCACGATTTTTCTCTCTCGCACAATTTCAATGAAAAATGGCGGCTAGTTCAAGTGATCAGATTCTGGATGCGTTCCGAATTACACTCATTTTAAGCGAGAAGCACAGACTCTTGCATAACGCATAACACATAAAGCATAAGAAATTCCAACCAATCAAAGTTCTTTATTTCATGGAAAAGAAAGAAATGGAAGACTTTAATTGGTTTATTTTCTTATGCATTACGTGTTTTCTTATGCATTATGTAAGAATCTGTGCTCCCCTCTTTATTTGTAGCAGAGACATGGCTTTGGGCTCAAGAGGGAGGAAGATTCGCAGCAATGGATTAAGACCACAGACTTTTGCATAATGCATAACGCATAGCGCATAAGCAAACTAATCAGAATCTTTCCTTTCTTACCATTTCATGGAACAGAAAAATTTCGATTGGTCCTTTACATTATGCATTATGCGTTATGCAAGAGTCTATGCTGTGACCATTATTCCAGAGAGTCAAAAACTCTCCTCTTGAAAAAAAGGAGACAATTTTCAGCACTATGAGCTAAACCCTGAAGTGGCAAACTAAAGTGGGGCACGTGACAAGGAGTGAGGAGTTAGCGCTATATTCGAATCTATGTACACCTGTATGTGCAAATATAAATATGTTAAGTCATAAATTTCTGCAGTTAATTTATGTTATTTGCATTATTTAAGATTGCATAAAAGATAGTCTAAGAAATATTATATTATATATTTATATTATAT
>NW_017259566.1:207236-226484 GCF_001594045.1 Atta colombica | reverse complement strand
TATATATATAATATATCTATTATATAGGTGTTCAAAAAAATCCCAGATTTATGAACTAAAAATACAAAAGACTATAACTAATCATGAAGGAATGTGAATTGTACTTGTGAATTGTACCGGCATATATAGTACACCAAAATATAGTGCGTTGACTGATTCACGTTCTATGACTCAATTATGGTCATCTTTGTATTAAGGCCCTTTTTGGAAGAAACTTCAGATAAAAGTTGTAAGGTTTCAAAGAAGCTATTTACTGATTTTCATTTGACTTTGGTTAACATCTGCAGGGTCAGATCAAGGTCATATGTTTTTTTAATGAAACAACTATTTGCTATTTTTATTGTAGATTCTAATACACTATTATTGATATGTTGACTTATACGAGGATATAAGTTCGAAAAGTTCTCGATCTAATACAGAAATGCTTCCACAAATATCAAACTGCTATAATTTTAGAAAAATTTGATCCTTCTCAGGATTACTGTTAAAATTTCAGACAGATGTGTTCATTAGTTTCTTTCTTTCGATCATATCAGTTTTTGATTCCATTATGACAATGCATCCATTTACATTTCTTCAATTGTAGACGCAAAATTCTACAAATTGGTTCTGCAATCATATTTAAAAGATTTGATAATCGAAACGCCTCTGGCAGTAAATTGAAAATAGTCAGTCCACGATGAACGTCTCTGACATTGGATTATAATTAGGCAAAGCACAATTTATAACATTTAATTATATCACTTGTATGATAAATAAAAGTGATATTTTCACGAATGACATAAAGATACTCTCTCATTCTGGCTTTACAGCTTACTTTCCAACAAGAAATACATATGACAGTAATCTTTTAATCAATTTTGGCTTTATGGAGTTCCTTTTAACAACAGACACAGTGTGACACGATGTGTCCCTGTGCATCATTACAGTCTTGTTGTTCGCCAATATACAAGGATGAGATAATCACTGTGTTGTACTGAGTGAGTCAGACAGCACCCATAACCTTCTCTTACCAAAGGCAGACAATTTTCATATTTTTTGCGGACACAAAACACTATATATAAATATATAAACACACACACACACACACACACACACACACACACACACACACACACACACAAAACGCACGCACGCACATATAGATGTATAGAACACTACTATACTACAATGAATTGACAATAATAATACTGTTGTGTGGCAACGATACTGTGAACGCGGGTCATATTGATCACAGCTGATTAACGTATAACACCATTGTTTTTTACAGTATTCAGCGCAAAACGGTATATGTATGTACAATATGACATATACATATACATATAAAATATAAAAAATTTTCACGATTTCATCCTAAGAAAAAAGATATATAATCATGATCATGTTATCTTTTTCTTAATGACTAATTAAGAAAAGGCGTTCATCGTATCTAGATTCGTTATTGCAAAAACTTTCTATTATCTTTGAAATTTTATTATTGATGTATCATTTAAGTGCATTCTTTAGGTTTATTCCACTAAAAAAATACAATGAGATGGCCAGATATATGACACGGTAAAATAAAATTCTATATTACATTCTGTGGCACAAAAGTATGATCAGTAACTCTTTAAAAGAAATCAAATCATAAAAATAAAGTAATATTTTAAATAAAGTAATATTACAATAAAATAATATTTTAAAAGTACATTACATTCACTAAAATGTATTTACTTATTAATATGATGTTCAATCACCACATTATTAAAAAAAATAACAATTATGTAAGAAGAAAAATATTTTCATGATAATTTGCTGAAAGCAAATGGTCGTAGCATATTTCTTATATTGCGATGCTTGAGGTGCACGTCTACGTGTGATTCAGCAATTCGGGCGTCGAGCGTTGAGCAGTTATGGAAAAGTAGGCAGCACTTCAGAAATCGGCTCGAAATGCGCAACTAATTCCGAGCACATTGAAGTACACGTAATTTCTATTACGTATAATTTTATAAAAAATATGTTTGGAGTAATATGTTTATTAACATTATTTATTAAAAAAAAAAAATTATGAAAAAGGAAAAAGCAGGATCGAGCACAGGATCTTCAACATTGATCTCGCACCTAACGTCCAAGACCACGCTAAGTTCATCACTTCTACGAATGTGATAAATAAAGCACACGGAAAATCGTAAACTATATCTCGTCAACTATTATTATACGTTTTTGACATTGCTATGCACGTTTTTGCTATTATACGTTAATGAGAAAGTCAATATGATTAATATAATTTAATAAAAGAAAAATGAAAGAATTTTAAATCACAAACATGGTTGTCAGTTTGCCATTTTTTTTGCCAGACTTCAGTTTCTTGGACTAATATTTGATACTCTAACAGATATGAAGAATTTACAAAAATTGGAGATTTTCATATCTGCTGAAATATCGAATATTAGTCCAAGAAACCGAGAATCTCTGGCAAAAAAAACGGAGAACTGGCATCCGTGTTTGTCATTTAAAATTCTTTTATTTTCCGTCGTTTCGATAGAGCGAGATAGAGAAAAAACAAAAAGAAATAAAAACTCCGATTGTAATCGGTAAGTCTTCGCGTGGACACGTCGAGCTGGGCAAAACAGAGAGCCTGTCCCTCAGAGTCTGTCCTTCTCTCTGTGATCGCTTTATTTCTAGCGATCGAAAATATTAGGTGTGGGATAAAGTTCGTGGCGTTTTTTTAATGCCAACTAACGGAAAAAACGCCACGAACTTTTTCCCCCACCTAATATTTCTCGGCCGCTTGGCGTATATAAAAGGGAAAGAGACATTCTATTAAGTACAACTTTGCTTCCGTCGTTTTTTTTCCGAAATTCGAAGCTTTATTGTAAAAAAACTGGTTATACATTTATGATTCAAAGTATTGTCCATCACTGGCCACTACTTTCTCCCATCTTTCGGGTAGCGTATGAATCCCGCGTCGAAAAAACTGATCATCTTTTGAGGCTTCCACGAATCGATCCAATTTTTTACTTCTTCATAAGACCGGAAGTGCTGGTCAGCCAGGCTGTGTGCCATTGATCGAAACAAGTGATAGTCAGAGGGAATAACGTCTGGAGAATACGGCGGGTGGGGTAGGACTTCCCATTTCAACATTTCCAAGTATGTCTTGATCACTTTCGCAACATGGGGTCGAGCATTGTCATGCTGCAAAATCATCTTTAAAAAATCTTTATCGTGTCTCTCGTTGTATTGCGGCCGTTTGTCTTTCAATGCTCGGCTCAAACGCATCAATTGCGTTCGATACCGATCGCCTGTGATTGTTTCAATCGGTTTTAACAGTTCATAATACACTACGCCGAGCTGGTCCCACCAAATACAGAGCATGACCTTGGAGCCATGAATATTCGGTTTGGCCGTCGACGTGGAAGCATGGCCGGGAACTCACATGATTTTCTGCGCTTGGGATTATCGTAATGAACCCATTTTTCGTCCCCAGTCACAATGCGATGCAGAAATCCCTTCCGTTTTTGCCTTTCAAGCAGCTGTTCACAAGCAAACAAACGCCGTTCAATCTTCAATTCGTACGGCACCCAATTTCCTTGCTTCTGAATCATTCCCATGGCTTTGAGGCGTTTTGAAATGGTTTGTTGAGTCATTTCCAATGATCGTGCCAATTCTTCTTGATTTTGACACGAGTCTTGCTCAAGTAATGTCTCTGTTTTCTGCATCTTCGAGAAACTTCTCTCTTCCACCGCTATGCCGGTCTTCAACGTCAAAATCACCGTTCTTGAAGCGTTGAAACCACTCACGACACGTTCTTTCACTAATAGCGATTTCACCAAAATTTGAGAGCATTCGATGAGCCTCAGTCGCAGATTTCTTCATATTGAAGCAAAAAATTAAAACCTCCCGCAAATGACGAGAATTTGGCTCGTAAACTGACATTTTCAATCGAGAATAACTTTATGATGCAGACACAAATCGACTAATGTTTCTATGGGGTTATGTTGACAGATGCCCAAGTTTATTGTATGACTATGATCTATTTATTTCGATCACCACTTACCGCTAAAGCCATCTATAGAAAAACGGCGGAAGCAAAGTTATACACCTAATAATAAATATTTTTATAAAAATATATTTAGATATATTTTTATATAATTACATTATACGTGTATTTTTAAAATTTTAATTCAACAACTAAATCAACAAATCAATTTAGAAGGATCTGGAGACACGATAGTGTCTCGGCGCTAACACATGGCGCGAAACGCGAAACATTGCCGTGCTCCTTTACGCGAGCCGTTGAGTTGCGTACCGAATCATATCAATAGGCAATGAAAATAGGCAAATAAAAAATTATTTTTATATTGCACAACATATAAGGACTTTTCAATTTGTGAATTATAAGATTATATTGACATCATCTTTATTATTTTATTAATCATCTCATGATTTTCTGTGCGCTTTATGTACTGCGTTTGTAGATGTAATCCGCAAGAACTTAGCGTGGTCTCGGGCATTAAGTGCGAGATCAAAATGTTAAAGATTCTACATTCGATCTTGTTTTTTCCTTTTTTTCATAATTTTTTTTTTAATAATAACGTTATTAATAAACATATTACTCCAAATATATTTTTATAAAATTATAGAAATTATATATGTACTTCAGTGTCGGAATTAGTTGCACATTTCGGGCCAATTTCTGAAGTGTTTACTTTTCCCTCACAACGCTCGACGACGGAATCACTAGATCGCGCATCTCAAGAGCGTCACAGTATAAGAAACATATTGCGACTTTCCAGCAAATTATCATGAAAATATTTTTCTTCCTATTTATATAAATGTTATTTTCTTAATAATGGTGATTGAATCATCATATTAATAAATAAATACATTTTACTGAATGTAATATACTTTTAAAATATTACTTTATTATTTTTATGATACATTTGGTTTTCTTTCAAAGAGCTACTAATCACACTTATGTGCCACAGAATGTATAATATAGAATATAGAATAATTTTAATATAGAATAATAACAAAACCAATTTAAGGCTAATAAGAGTTGACACAGGACGAGGTTCGTAATTTTAATGTAGAATGGTGACTTAACTCCGTTGTCTTCTTTATTCAACATGTGAATAAAGAAGATATATTGAATAAAGATGACATTATGGAGTTATTGGAATTAAGTCATCATTCCACATTAAAATTACGCATCTGTCAATTCTTATTAGTCTTAAATTATTAGGTGTACAACTTTGCTTCCGCCGTTTTCTTATAGATAGCTTTAGCGGTAAGTGGTCGAAATAAATAGATCATAGACGTCATACAATAAACTTGGGCATCTGTCAACATAACCCCGTAGAAACATTAGTCGATTTACGTCATATGCATCATAAAGTTATTCTCGATTGAAAATGTCAGTTTACGAGCCAAATTCTCGTTATTTGCGGAAGGTTTTAATTTTTTGCTTCAATATGAAGAAATCTGAGGCTCATCGAATGCTCTCAAATACTTATGATGAGGCCGCTATAAGTGAAAGAACGTGTCGTGAGTGATTTCAACGCTTCAAGAACGGTGATTTTGATGTCCAAGGTCATGCTCTGTATTTGGTGAGACCAGCTCGGCGTAGTGTATTATGAACTGTTAAAATCGACTGAAACAATCACAGGCGATCGGTATCGAACGCAATTGATGCGTTTGAGTCGAGCATTGAAAGACAAACGGCCGCAATACAACGAGAGACACGATAAAGTGATTTTGCAGCATGACAATGCTCGATCCCATGTTGCGAAAGTGGTCAAGACATACTTGGAAACGTTGAAATGGGAAGTCCTATCTCACCCGCCGTATTCTCCAGACGTTGCTCCCTCTGACTATCACTTCGATCAATGGCACACGGCCTGACTGACCAGCACTTCCGGTCTTATGAAGAAGTAAAAAAATTGGATCGATCGTGGATAGCCTCAAAAGATGACAGTTTTTTCGACGCGGGATTCGTACGCTACCCGAAAGATGGGAGAAAGTAGTGGCCAGCGATGGACAATACTTTAAATCATAAATGTATAACCAGTTTTTTACAATAAA
Organism: Atta colombica; assembly: GCF_001594045.1. Lineage (NCBI taxonomy): Eukaryota > Metazoa > Arthropoda > Insecta > Hymenoptera > Formicidae > Atta > Atta colombica. Next base: position 220,421 of record NW_017259566.1, on the reverse strand, counting down.
GCCTCGAATTTCGGAAAAAAAACGGCGGAAGCAAAGTTGTACACCTAATACATTCTACACTCTGTAAAGATTATAAGTTGAAGTTATTAACGTCATTGTTATTTTATTGTAATGCGATCGCGGAGAAATTGAATAAGTGCGATTATAGCTAGAACTATGTTACATATAATGCTGTTCCGATTATCTCAAATATTGATAAAAATACTTTTAATCAATATATTTTCGTAATTAAATATCTAGCTTATCTAAATAATATCGAGATTGCCGTTGAGGAACAGTGAGCACATTTGTACAGCACCCTTAATCGGATTTAATAACGGTGCTGAAAATACATCCAATTGATGCATTTTCGCATAAAAATAAATAAAAGTTTAACAAAAAAAGTGTTGCTCTGCCTCATGAACCGTGATTAGTCACTGAAATCGATGATTATTCTGGTTAAAAAGTTAGTCATATTGATGAAATATTGCGATGCAAGCACTGCAGATACTACAGTAAAATTTTCATTCCTCTGTTTAATTTAGCTCTATCGGCTCGCTTTGATTCCGCATCCACAAGTTCCGCTCAATGGGACATAGGAAAATGAAATTCCTTTGGATCGGAAATTATGTAATACATATACATATATTGTCGATTGTGTTTTACCATACAGCGAGGAAGAAGAGTTTTGAAGAGTTTTTTATGCACAGATTACTGCGCTGTTGAGAAAACTTTCAAAATAAGATCTGATAATAATTATAAAATAATAATGGGAGATTTCAACGCGAAGGTGGGCAAAGGGCGCACGAGACAACACATTGGACCACAAAGGGTTTGGGAGAAAGGAATGGGCGGGGAGCTGTTGAATGTGTGTGCGGAAGAACATAAACTCATCATAACGAATATCTTCTTTCAGCTGTCACCAAGGAGGTTGTACATTTGGAAGTCATCGATACGAAGGAAACATACTCAGAAATCAAATCAATTATATCTTGGTCAACAAGGGATATAGAAATTTCTAGCATTCTCCTCTGTTAAAACATATTCAGGGACGGATTTGTAATCGGATCATAATCCGCTTGTCGGAATCTTTAGAGTGTATATGAAGATGGTTCGTAAGAGACAGGAATCGAGATGCGACCTTCGAAAGAATGAAGTTGTAAGAAAGGAGAAGTAATGAGCATCATAAACTTAACGGAGATCCAATTAGGATTGAGTTGAACCAGCTGTAACTGCCATTAAGATGGAGCTGCTCAAACCGGAGAAGCAGATGAGGAAATGAAAATTTTCAGCTAATGGAACAAAGGCGGAGAAATAAAACAATCGGCAGTGTATGATCTCAACAAAACAGTGAAAACTAAGATCAGAGAAGTAAAGCAAAAGAAATTGAAAGAGAAATGTTCCGATATAGAAAGAGAGGTTTGATAGTCTTAAAGAGTCTTAAAGAGTCTTAAAGTGTATAGGAAAGTGTATAGGAAAGAGAATTGACAAGATGAAGGTCGGCGATCAGACTAATCGACTGATGTCATCATTGATAAACAAGAAGTACAGATAAAAAGGTTACGTGGAAGAATTATGTCATGACAACAGGTCATACTCCTCTCAGCTCGACTCCGATATAGGCTTCGATTCTCAAAGAGGAGATGTAGGTAGCAATCGCAGCCCCAAAGAATGATAAAGTGTCAAGATGGAGTGCAGGCGGAATTCATCAAGCTGTTGGATAAAAAACATGTAGAATGATTGACAACAGTGTTTAATCATGTCCATCGTACGGGATGTATTCCGCAGAAATAGCTCAAGTCAGAGTTCATCGTTTTCTCTGAGAAACCTGGAGCAGTGAGAGATGCAGTGACTACAGAACAATTAGTTTGATGAATCACTTGCTGAAGTTATTCCTGAAAATCATCCATAGAAGGATTTATAGGCGAAAAACAAATGGTCCCTACTCAATTTGGCTTCAGAAATGTACTAGAACTCAGGAAGCTTTGTTCAACGTCCAGGTCCTATTCCAAAGATGCAGAGACATGAGCTGTGATATGTATGCTTGCTTTGTTGACTACCAGAAGGTATTCTACAAAGTCCAACACCTGAAGATGTAGAGATGTTATAAAGTATAGGATAAGAAGGATGTAAGAGTTGTGTTATTGTGATAACTTGTACTGGAATCAAGAAGTCATTGTCAAACTACAAGATGAGAATACGAAGTCGGTTAGAATCCTGAAGGGGGAAAAGATAGGACTGTCTCCTCTCCTTTTTAATATTTACTCAAAGTTCATATTTCGGGAAATTATTAAGAACTCTGAGAAATCTTCCTCAATGGACAAAGGCTTAATAACATTAGATGTGCAGATGACACAGTTGTCTTTACGAATAATCTAGCGGATTTGCAAGACATGGTACGAGTTACGCTGGTCAATCAATAGTACAGTCTAGATATTAACGTAGACAAAATTAAACTAATTGATTATCAATAAAGATTATATCCCGTACGATTACCTTAACAACGGGAATTATATTGAGAAAATCCATAAATACACATATCTTGATACTGAAGAGCCACGATTTAAATATAAATATCAAGGTCAGCCTCCTGAGGGACTACGTCTTCTCGGTCCTCTACTATGGAGATGTGAACTTTGACCAAGGCGATGGAGAGGAAGTTGGAAGCCTTTGAGATGTGACTCTATCGCAGAATGCTGCAAGTGTCTTGGAAAGGATGACCAACGTCGAGATTCTGCGTCGAATAGGGGCAAGAAGAAGGAGGTACTCAACACTATCAAGTGCTGCAAGCTGCAATACTTAGATCATATTATGCGAAAAGAGTCTAGATACTAACTACTGCAGTGCATTCTTCAGGGCAAAATCTATGGCAAAAGAGGATCAGGCAGGAGACGGTTAAACCCTGGTTAAAAAACTTGAAGACTTGGTTCGAGAGGTCGATCTCGGGCCCGGTATTTAGAATTGCGGCAAACAAAGTGATGGTAGCCAACATCCGGACTGGATAGGCACAACAAGAAGAAGAAGAAAATAATCGACACTGTTGTCTTCGGGTTTGGGCGTCGATTAGGTACCTTGTGCGTTTGATTCGTAACTTATCGTTCTGAATTTTGAATCGCCGTCCCACATAAGACCGGCTTGTTCCAACAAGGCAAGAGGCTATCTAATTACCTGATAGTCTCTGTTATTATGTATAAGCTAAAATCTAATCCTAATCTAATTTAAATCTAATTCTCAGCCTTCAGAGCGTGTGTCTGGAGGCGAGATGCACGCTCTGAAGGATGAGTGGGCTTCCCCGTCATTCCCCGTGGGCGCAAGGTACCTCGAGGTGTGTCGCGGCGAAACTGCTCATTCCTGCAGAAACGCTCTGCAGGCGCTATTGGATTTTTCCATCGTCTTTCTCGAGACTTGTTGGAAATATTAATTGTCGCATATATTTTTGTGAGTGAGGTGACCCCGAAATGGGACCGACTAATAATAACTATTACTACTTCGGGTACCGACAAGTTAGAACAATTTTCCAATTTTTTCGTAGCTTTTGCTACTAGTAAACTTTTCTTCTTCTTTGTTTCATCAATTGATTAAAAATTTTTGTTTACGCACTTTACGATACTCATTATTATGAACTTCACCCTTTCGATCTTTTTATCATGAAAATTTAACGTGCTCAAAGAAAACATTACAATGCCAATTGATGAGCGTCAAAAACAGTTTACGACCGTTTATAACCAAAAATATATTGTATGATTGTAGATATACAATCCATAGATAAAGTATAGTAAGTACTGTGTACCATAAGCTAAGAAATAATAACGCTCTTTAAGATATCTTTTAGTAGCTTTATTATACGTCTTTTAAACATTCTATAAGGCATCTTTTAGATACTCTACGATATTTTTTAGAAGTCCTTTAGTCGCCTTATTGGTAATAAATTTAGACATAGTACAATGTTAGATTAGGTATATATGTACATGTATATTATATGAATTAAATAATATATGAATATTATATGAATTAAATTCATTGTTCCGATATACACTGATATATTGGACCGGTACTATAAATCTATAATATACCTAACGTAAATTGTAGATAATCTGTTAGAAAATCTGTTAAAAAATCTGTAGTTCATTGTAGTTATGTATACTATAAATTTTCATTATTGACAGTATACGTGGCTCGTTTGATAAGTTTGATAAATTTCCATGAAATGGCGCTAATCTATTTGATGACGCGACATCTTAAAAGATCCACTCTTCGAACCCTTTCAAGCCAAATTTCAGCCAGAAAAGACGCATAGTTCACGTTTGGTAGTTATTTGAAGCGAGATTGGCGCGCAAAAAAGTGCTCTTCCATCAAAACAACGCGCCGTCCCACAAGTCGACCATTGCAATAACAAAACTACGAATTGGGCTATGAATTGATTCCTCATCCACCCTATTCTCCAGATTTGGCCCCGTGTGACTTCTTTCTGTTCCCAAACTTAAAAATTTGGCTCGGTGGGAAGAAATTCTCGTCAAATGAGAAAGTCATTGTCGCCGTCAATGAGTATTTTGCAGACTTTGAGACAGCCTACTTCAAATGATTCCTTGATTTCGTCTGACTTAAAAACTTTTAGCATTCGAAAGCGTAATATCTCGACATCTAGGTAGATTTTCCACAAAGATTAGATTTCTCGCTAAATAAATTGAGCGCCAGATACGAGAGAACTGCCACTCTTTCGATAATCTCTTCTATTTTTATTCATACTAAATTCGCGACGACAGGGGTGGATCGTCAAAGGAAAATTGTCGGAGGGAAAGAGGTAGACTGTAAGAATCACACATGAGACAATAAAGAAATAAAGAACAATTATATTTAATAAATCGTTTTACATGCAATATCCAGAGCTTCGCTCCCTCCGCTGGACTCGATATAATCTACTTTCACGAAAAATAACGACGACTTACTTCTAATGGCTGGGTAACTCTGTACGCTAGACTACGAACTCTGACTTCTCTCCGCGGTCGTCTTCGCAGGTGACTGATAATGACGACTATATGATTATTTACAATAATGATTATTTACAAAACCTCTCGACAGCGTACCAAAACTCGTATCCGAAGTAATGCACGCTACCCGGGAGGGTACCGACGTGAAGCCGAATGCTAACCCGAAAGCGCCACACGATCACAATAATCATTTCAGCACGACATAAACGATACAATATAAAACCTAAAACGACTCGACTAATACTAATATAACTAACTAATATTTCACTAAATTATAATATTTCACCAAATTACTTGGAAGGGTGGCACGTGTCTCAAAATTCCACGACTCTACACAATAGCCATTAAACTGGCCGCTTTCCGCGACGTGAGCTTTCTTGTGCGAGCCGAAGCTATGAACCCAGATCGATAGCTTTACAGCAGCGACGCTCATCTCACTCTCGACATCCAAATCTTTCCGCTATCCTTCTCGTCAATGCTCCTCACGGCAACGATTCTCGAAAACTCTAGTCGGCGGCGACTTCGTACGTCCTTGACAACGCTTCGGCTCAGTCACAGCAAGAGTGAAGCCCGAAGCGGATTCACACAGGCCGTTCGGCCCCCTCCCCCCTTGCAGGGAGTTGTCACGCCAATTGGCTCCCGTCAATTACGCTATCCGCATGCCGCACAGGTCCTCGCGACCGCGAATCCTTGTTTTTTAGACCGTGCAATATAATTTTCCATGAGCTCCCTTTTCATCTTTGACCCCTAATTTTCCCAGGCGCGAAATGTCCTTTAGCTTTTTGATCGACTCCGCGCATATGCCTCCGACGGACATTCATACGGTTCTTCTGGTGGCTGGGAGTTTTCGCCTTCCATCGCACTCTGCAAGAGGTGAGCGTAACAATGCTCAAGGCGGCAGCGAATTATAAAGCAAATATGAAAATAATACGACCTGTGGGCTCCTGGATAGATGGCCTTCCAGCGTAAGGTCGCCTTTTCTTTCTTCCTAACAATGTAGTCCTTCTTCTCTCCATGGTGAGATGAAACAATTACAGCAGGAAATTGTTGCCGAGAGCGGTCTGTAGCGATTCTAATTCTAATCGTGAAACTAATCATTAAAGAAAAAAAAATCTTAACGAACAGAGAAAGAATTATTAACCAAGAACAGATAATTAAGGGAGTAGCGCACATTCGCAGGTGCGCTCGTGTGCGCGCTCGCTCTCCGAGCTGGGAAGACGCGAGTCCGACATTGACAATTCCCGACACTGACAGACAAAAATTGTCATGTCACAGTACATATATTTATTCTGATTGCAAAGCCTGCGGAGACAGATTTTGAGCAAAGTCTGTTACTAATTATTTATTGCAGAAAAGCAACAAATTACATAACGGCAACAAATACACAGAGTGTATCCGACATTGTCAGCAAATTGTTGTCAGAAATATGGCAAAGTCTGCTAAACATGCTGTATCAGCAGGTTGATGACAAAAATCGAGCAGAGTTTATTTGATCACTCAAGTTTTGCTCTCAATCTGTTAGTCAGGCTGTGCAGAATTTTGGTTTCTGTCATCAATCTGCTGGCATAGCATATCTAGCAAGCTTTGTGTTATTTCTGACAGCAATTTACTGACAATGTCAAATATAATACAAATTATGTGTACAATTTGTTGTTTTCTTGCAATCATTGATAGCAAACTCTACTTAAAATCTGTCTCCACAGGCTTTGTTATCAGGAAATTTGATCAGGAGACGCGGTAGCATCTCTCGTCAAATATGTTTTTGAAGTTTAGTACATTGAAAATATCTTTTTTACATTATATATATATATATATATATATATGAAGAAAATAACCACGTCATAAAAGAGACATTACAGCGTATCTTTTACTGAAAGAAGGACACTTATGTAATTAAAAATTGTTGTTTTATTTAAACAAATTGATATTATAAATAAATGCATATATTGGAAAAGAATATAGATTTTTATAATTAAAATGATATTCGGTACCCGTAGCACTTACCATTTTTAGTTTCATTTCGCCTGATCGATAATCGATTAAATTCGCGAGATGTCGGCTTATTCCGCGCGTCGCGCATTATCACCCGTCGATACTCTATTGCAAATTACAAGAAAAATTCTTGTGAAATCTTCCAAGAGAATTTTCATATACGAATTTCGGACAGGAACATACAAGATCGTATAAGAATATATCGCATACGATGTAGGTAAATAAAAAAACCTTGCATGAATCTTACACCCATGTTACATGAATCTTATGAGCATGTTACATGATTCTTACACGCATGTTACATGAATCTTGCACACAGATTACATAGTGAATTTTGCGCGTATGTAATGTGAATCTTGCAAATATATAACTAGAGTGTCCATATGAAAATATTATAAGAATACTATTGGAAGATTTTGTGTGATGTATTGCTCGTATCTTAGTAAATAAAATAAAATTTCGTTTTGTGTTCTTCAAATAGCGCTATTATCAATGAAGTAATGGCAGCAATCTATGTAGATCCTGATTCACGTGCACGAACGTTTTATTGTCTTGTGCTGCTGCTTGAGATTGGCAAGATTCAATTCAGCCATATTGGATGCGAACACGAACGCGCATGCGCGACGGGAATGGCGAGAAAGTTTTGGCTGGTAACGGAAATGTTGGCTTTCCTTATCTTGTTACGCGCGCAAAAGGCAGAAAAATGCGCTGAAAGGATGTCTCCCAGTCGTGCGTGGATGTGGCGGAGATGCTCTTCTCGTAGCGACGCTGCGCCGTCGCTCTCCTGCATGAATACACGCCAGTCGGGATTAGATTTCTCCCTTTCGCTAGTCTGTATTCTTGGTAATCAAACACATGCTTCGTGGACGCTAGAAATATATATGCTGCTGCTGCGACAATCGTACCGCTTCGATAAGATGGCTTCGGCTGAGTTTACCAAAAATTGATGGTCACCACTTCAAAGTTACGAATGCTTGATATCCGACTAGAATAGTTTGCGACAAGCACAGCAATGCGAATGATGTTTACATGTTTCCTGCGGTAGATGGTCTCGAAGGGACGTGGTTAAGAATATGCACTTTTCCTACTATACATATATTTTATTTAGATAGATATCTCGCGCGCGGGCAAGCGTGTTTTATATTAAATTGTCCGGAAAGTTCGTGCCGCAAAAGATTTAAATTTAAGATAAATGAAATTAAAAATTTAAATCTTCTGCGTTTCAATTTTCCTTCAAAATCGGCACGAACTTTCCGGACAATCCAATACAAGAGACATGCCAAAAGAAACCGAGAAACATAACAATATAAACTTTTTATGAGTGAGAGGGGATACGTGTGAACCATATATGTGAAGTAAGAAGTAAAGAAATTCAATTTGTAAAAAGATGGAACCATTTCGTGCGCCGAATTGGAAGAAATCCGCTACTAGAATAACTTACTAATTTGGATTTGTAATATCAATCTTACCTTTCTTTAGATCTGTTTTCTGTGGTTAAATTATACTTTTGGAACTTAAAGTGAGATATATATATATATATATATATATACGTTTGATATTTGTCGAAAGCAAGAGAAAGAGTTTTAGAGCAGTTTAGTGCAGGAAACAAACCATTTATTCATTGGCTTTACGTTTTGTCCATTTTATCAATACCTGCAGGCCTATTCTTAACATCATCATTATAACGCCGCTGCACAGTTCTTTTACTGTGGTAAAAAAGCTGTGTCATAGCATTATATTGTAACAATAATAAAACTTGCATTAAGAGCAGTTAAGAGTTACAGATCTGCTGATATCTCCCGAAGAGGTTATTTTGTGTACAACTGAGTCTACTTTTTAAACATGGCGTCCAAATTAGTAGATTATTATCCTCTCAGCGGACTCCCTTCCAATTCGCATCCTTCCCAAGCACAAATTGAGTCTCCTTATCTCTTACTTCGTAGTGTGACCGTCGCGTCGTGATGATGAGAGTAGTTATGATGATTTTTATATCCTGTTGAAAATTCTTGTAAGTTTTTTGTACAAATCTTAAAAGAATTGTATGTGAGCACTCAAGATTACTAAATTAATGTACATAATCATATAAGAATCTTATATAATTTGTTCATAAATCTCATTAGTAATCTTTAATGACTTTAGGAATCTGAAATGAATTGTACACGACGATTTATATCATAATGAAAAGATCTTACTTTAGCCTTATAAGAAATTTTTTAAAAGATAGTTCCTTACAGGATCATTTAAGAATATGCTATTAATTATATGTGATTCTTAAGTGTTTCATGAAAGATCATTTGTCAGTCTTAAGAGATAGACATAGTTACGGAATAATTTATTTTCCAAGTTGATACAAGAATCTGACACGAATCGTACACAACGATTTATGTAGCAATGAAAAGATTTTGTCTTAACCTTATAAAAAACTAATCTAATCTTATAAAAAACTCTTAACAAATAGTTTCTTTATAGGATTGTGATATAGGATTCTTTATAAGATAGGATTGTGTGTCCAAGAATATGGTATTAATTTTATATATACAGATTCCTAAGTGTTATATGAAAAATTATGTATCTTAGAAAGCATATAATTATTTTTCAAATTGGTGGAGAAATTTTGCATGAATCGACGATTTATATCGGATATATATCGGAATGAAAAGATTTTAATTGCTAATTTAGCCTAATAAAATACTCTTAAGAAATAATTTTTTTACATAAGCACTTCAAAGTAATAAAGGTAACATCCCAATAAATGAAATGGAATTAATGAATGAACAGAAATTGGATTGAATATATGAAAAAGAATTAGGAATAAAAGAAGAATTAAGAATAAAAAAGAATTAAGAAAAATTAAAAAATTTGTTAGAATATTGAAAATGACTGAATAGAAGGTTGAAACATATATTAGAGGAAAATCAGCGAAACCGACATATTATTTTGTTTTTAGATTATATTTTATGGAAAATCTGAAAATAAAACTTTGGAAATATGAATGTAAATGTAGAAAGTGTCTTCTATATCAATGTTCTATAGCAGCTCTTCATTAAGAATTCTACAATAATTAATTTTTTCATATATTTTTCAATAGGCAAAAATGAGCGTCTGACGAAAATGGGCTCCAAAATTGATATGCGTATATGATCACAGAGCATGCGCATGTGACCACGCGCATGTTCATATACCTATGTCATATATTTCGGGAACATGAAAGATACTCTAACTTAAATAATAATTAATTGTAACGATTTTTAAGCCCATGGCATATACAAAAACTGTAAGACGTAATCAGTAAGTGAATTGGTCAATCACGGTAGAGATTGTAAGTAGCGAATCCAATATTACGATTTTCTTACTACTTTATATCTTACGGCCTTTTTGTGTCCTTGGGCTTTAGAGACATGTGTTAAAGCGCGGAATGATAGAAGGCACAAAAATTAATCCTCAACCAAGGACTCATTTCGACAAAAAAAATTGTAATGATTAATATTTGATTTTGTGAGACGAAACGACGCTTTTTTCTGCCAGATTCGGTTGTTTCGTGTAAATATGTGAAATAAATAATTTTAAACCAAAGGCTTAAACTAAACTATGTAAATAAACAATTTATTTAAAAAATAAATAATTTATTTCAAATCAAATATAGACAAATTATTTCGTGCATTAATGCGTTTATTGTACATAACAAATATATTTTTTCAATTACAAACAAGAAACTATATAATTGTACTTGCTTTAAATATCATATTAAAAAGCTAGAGAAAGCTGAAAGATTACAGATTTTAAACAAATTTTCCAAATAAAATAGTTACGTTTTAATAATACAAAATATAATAATACAAAATACTAAAATATTATTTATATGTTTCAATCCTTTATGGTTAAATGGCATATTCAAGTTAGGCAAAGTTAGAAAAGCATAGTCAAAGACTAGAAAATAAAACATTTTAAATGGAGAAACATCATAAGTAAAATAGTTATCTTGTGCATTAAAGTATGTATCACATGTTGTACTGAATGTACATCTAGTCTTTAATATATTTATTAACATATTTTCAAACAACGACTTTTATAACTGTAAAAACAGATATAAAGATATTATTGACAAAAGTCATCAAAGTATCACAAATAAAATAATTCTGTATACCAGAACATTCAATATGTGCCCATTGTTTCACAAGACATACATCGAATCCACTCTTCTCCATCAATATCTTTAGAATAAAGTGCATTGCAAAAAATGCAAACTGTATAGTTGTTTGTACAATCTATTGATGTACAATACATAAATCATCATCAGATGATGTTTCTATAGAGAAATTTCTATGGAAAACGTCATTTTTATCTCGATCAATAAACTGATCTTTTGACAGTATGTATTATCTTTTTCTCGACCTCTTCCTCGATTTCTTGTTCTTTCAATCTTCTTTCTTCTTATTTATTAATCAGTCAGTTTTAATTTTTCTCGATATATACATGATGTGATAACCTGTGCTTCCAAAAATTTACAGCCTCTATTTGAAATTTTCTGTCACTTTTTAGGTAATGGAAAAATTTCATATGATGTAGATGGTTGTGATTCAATAAATGATATTTTAGAACAGGAAGGTTCATCAAGTATATTACTGTTAATAGAAATTTCATTAGATTCAAGCACTGGAGTTAGAGGCAAAACATTTTCAGAATGTATTTCTTCCATCTCTCCTTAAGACGAGATATAATTATAAATACATTAATTATAAATATATATAATACATAAAAACATATGATTCAACTCTTATCGGATCTTCGATGTTTTTTAAAATCTTTAAAATCTTTAAAAAGCAAACTTTGCAATTTCGTCAACATAAATACCATAAACATAGTATATCTAGACCAGTATTCGAGGAGTGAGAGTAATTCTCAGAAAAAGACTCATTTGACCTCAGTTCTCTCTTGTTTCGCGCTTACATATAAAGTGTACCTCTAAGAGAGGGGATCAAAAGCACGAAGAAGCTCGGCGGTCCAACCTGGCTAACAAAAATTTGGGATGATGTAACATCCGAGACGAAACGTCCTTCGCGCTCGTCGTGGGACTCTCATAGAACATATACGACTCTCTTCGCCAATCTGACTCTAAGCTACATTATATTTTAGTTCTTCTTCTCTCTTTCAACCCTCTCTTTCAGAGATACACTTTATACGCGAAACGAGAGAGAATGCAAGAGAGCCAAGTGAGTGCGTCCTTTTCTAAATGAGGACTATCCCTATTCCTCAAATTTCTGACAATGCTTAGTCTAAAGATACTATGTATATGGTTCGCGTAAAGGAGCACGGCGCCGGACGACAGTGTTTTGCGCCATGACGTTGCGCTTGTCTTAGCATCGAGATATCGAATCTCCACGGTCTCAAGCACATACAATATTCCTAGAATATTATATGAATATAATTTGCCTCTTTTTTATATTTACTTAATATTTTAAGAATATATTATATCTTTTTTTATTGGACTATCTGTTATATATGTATAGAACTATCTCTATAATTAACAATTGAATTTGAGACAAATATAAAACTGAGCAATGTTAACGTAAAAACATTTTTTTTTATGTATCTTATCAATTTAATCAGCGCATTTATCAATTCAATTCTTACAAATAAAGTAGATTATTTCATTTACAAGCTAGAAAAATATTAAGGGTGTGTTTACTTTTTACGTAACTTTAAGTATTTTAAGTACTAATAAGTACCATTTACACAAGTATTCATTTTTCTGGTTGTAAATGCTCAGAGAAAGACCACAGAAATATTTATGACGTCATCATGATGTCATAGATACTGCTCACAAGCACTTCATCCAGTTGAGATAGGGCAGTAAAAGCGTGAGCACTTAAAAGACACTTATGGCCAAAAGTAAACGCAATGAATGTGCGATATAATCTAAGAATAAATAATGATTAGTAGTGTTTATATAATATACATATTTTGGTATTTTCACTATGAGGATCATAATCTTTTTTGTTATCATCTATCGGCAGAAGAGTTGACATTTGTCCAAATAATATTGGACTAAATTATTTTTTATCTATTATTATACTTATATAATCGCTTATAAAAAATGAAATAAAAAATGAATAATGTTGCTTCATACTACAAGAGCGTTTACAGCATACGAGAAATAAAAATAAACGATTAAAAAGCGCTTATAAGCGTGAATATAAAAAATGAACACATTCTAAATATTACAGTT